>NW_020653850.1:2276398-2325339 GCF_003589595.1 Hyposmocoma kahamanoa
CCTGCAAAATTATATAACAATATGATATTAAGGACATTTTGCAGGGCGGTAGACGACACAGACAAAGTCGCAACCGTAGATGGGCGAGCCTAGTGCAAGATTGAGGAGGATGGTACAAATTACAAGAGGCCTGTTTTTTTTTCTTTTCTTCATAGACCATCACAAATAGCACCCAACCTCATGAAAGAAATAAATGTAGGCCACAGAATTTTTTCTCTCGGTTATCATGCTGGATATGTCCAGCAGTTGGTGAAATCGGACAATGGATGATGATGATGATCACACCAATTACTTTTTTTTTTAATGCACACACTCAACATAGCCCCGCACTAGGGAAACCCTGTGTCGTGGGTGCCATGGACACACACACATAGACAACCACAAATTACACCCAAACTCACGAGAGAAATAAATGTAGGCCATACAAATGTTTCTCCCGGCCCCGGAATCGAACCTGGGACCTCTGCGTGGCAGCCCGGTATGGTAACCGTTCGGATACTTAAATTCTCACTTTGATTTTCTGAGTAAAAAAATACTCAAGTTTTGTTATGTAACAGAAAAATATAAAAGAATATACATATAAACGTTTATATATTTTTTATTTACACCTTGTTGCTTCGGTTTTACACATATTTTCCCTCTTTTAATATTTAATATAAAACATTAAAAGGTTCTTTTTGTTTCGTAGCAATATTTATTATTGAGTAGGCAAAAATTAATTACCACACGGTTTCCCGATAGAAATCAATTTCAGTAATCAAATAAAATCAATTTGTGGTTCATACGGGAGGTGAACGAGTTACACTTGACATCATAACATTCATTAAACACCACTACTTATTCGTAAGATAGATTCCACTGAGATGAATTGGCTTCATGCTTTTGAAGGGGTAGGTTTGTTACCCTTATCTGTCGATTCGGGACTCGAACCTGAAATACGTAAAATTTCAACTGAAATAAATATAATAGCAGGGAAGTAAGAAAGGTACGCGAAAACTAATGAAGAATATTAATTTGGTAGGTTAAATATGAAGCTTTACTAAAATAATTAAATATATAAGTACAATATTATAAAATGACAAACAACGAAAGCATTATGAAGCTAGCTAGGCGCCCGCGTTAGTCCTTACAGCAAGAAAAATACCTGGATCTCGAAGTGGTGAGGTGCATGAAGCGGGGTGGCAGCCTCGCTACGCAGCATTCTCCATTCAACACGTCTCTGGAATGCTCTCCCGGATTCCATTAGGTCTCCTAGTTTATTCTCTTTCAAAAATAGTGTCCTTGACCATCTTTTAAATAGTTTCAGTATTATGTATATAGATATACATATATTAGGTTTGTTTGTTATATATATGATTATATATTTATTAGATTTATGTTATTAATACATTATTAATTTAATATGGTGTTTAATTTACCTCATTCGTGAATTTCATGTTCCTCTAAGGTTGACTGATAGAGAATGCTTTTAGCATTAAGTCCGCCTTTTGTACCATTATGTGTTGCGGTCAATAAAGTTTAATTAATAAATGAGTAAAAAAAAGCAGTTGCTTTTGTAAATTTACATTTTGTACAAATAATGCATATTTGCAATATTAATTTCAAATATCGTAGATATAAACATCCGCCGAGACCTAAACGGGTAAACCAGAGTTGTTCGGAATGTCAGCATCTGCATCCTCATCCACATTGATCAATGCTGATATTCATTGCGGATGTTCGAGTCGTGACATGACCTAAAGGACACGCTGGAATAATTTACAAACCTTCCAGAAACAGACTGTATACCGAAAAAGCAGCTTAGCTGTTCTTTTTGAAATATAACTTAATAAAATTCCCAAAAAAGTTTTGACGTTGGCTCCGCCCAAATTTGTGAAACAAATATATGCCTGAAGTTCGCGTGACATGCGACAGGAGATATTGAATTTTGGGCATTAAAAGTACCAAATTCGTTTTAGCGGAATAACTCTAAAACTAAAGGGATTCAAAAAAATCCGTAGTGACAGTTGTCCATCATGCATAAATATAATTAATTATCTAATTTTTGTCCTAATAACCTGTAGCATTTCGAGGATAAATCGAAAAAATGTGAAAATTAGAGGTCATTTCGTTTTTTTTATCTATCGAGGAAACTTTATTGTTTTATGTTTCTGATTAACGTCTATGATTGAATATATCGTGTAGTTACTCATACAATATTTTATTTTTAACTTTAAAGAGGATATACCCCTCTAAAATCAAATCGAAGATTAGGAATTTTTCCTCTGCTCCCTCTTAATTGTTTACATGCAGAATTTATTCTTTTGTTATGAATATCAAAATCACTGAAATAATACAAAAACACAAAAGCATTGAAATAATAATATTTTATTACAATACCACGGCCTGCGTGGTCGAATGGCTTGTATACCGGTTTTCATGTAGTCGTCATCTTTTTGAGGTCCCGTGTTAAATGCCCATTGTGAAAATATCCACTTTAGACAATATCACTAGACGGCCAGAGGCCGCGTATAACAATAAAACCCTGTTCGTAAGCGAAATAAGGTCTAAAACACGAATTGGCCACTTCTCTTCCATGTAATAATAAGGGGTGCTAGGAAAATAAAGCGCCGGATCTAGATCAGTGTAGAAAAGTAGCTTTGCTATATTATCTCGGGTTTGGGTGTTTGTGGTAGCGTCGTTGTGTCCGATTTCCACAACACAGGTGCTTCAGCTACTTACTTTGAGATCAAAGTACGTGATGTTGTCTAATATTATACACTATATTATAATACCAAAGAAAATAACTTTTTCATGTAGATTGATTCAGTAATGATGTATAGTTTTCGCATTTTTTTATATGCATAAAATCAGCATGTGCTGATGTGTAAAAAACCTGCATCAGGTTCATGCTGCAATCCTGGTTACTAACATGGATTATTGAAAAAAAAAAACAAGAGATATCCATAATAGACGTATAAGGGATCCAAATAGACTAGTTTATAATAATGCAACTAGACTGTCTTACTATAAAAATCAATGCAATGGTATGTGTGTCCAAATATATAATGCTCTACCAAACGACATTAAAATATTACCAAATAGTTTGTTTAAAAATAAATCGAATGCATGGCTTAAAGACAAAAATTATTTGACATATAAATTGCCACTAATATTATAATATTTCATTGTTTGCCTTTCATAATTATTGCCATTATTTTAATTGACCATGTGTTGACATAAAATTGGAACGTTAAGGTTGTTTTGTGCATGGACATGATTTGTAATCTAATCAATTAATTCAATCGCCATATGTATAATTTCGCATGCCAGACGTGATAAAATATGATTGAGCTCTATCTCTCTACCATCTCTTTTTCACCATGTTTTAAGCAAACAAATTTTCATTTCATTTCTTCGAAGCACGCAGTATGGAAAGAAATTCCGCTCTAGTTTATATTTTGTACCACTCGCTCATCGAACCGCAATATTAACACGTTCTACCGCGAATCGCAAGCACTGGGCGGCGTACGAATTTTTTTCCGCGCAACCCGACACCGGCTGGGCCGTATTAAGCCGATAGCTCACTCGGTGAATGACTGAATAGACATCTGATACGGCGGGTGTTTACCCTTCAAATCTGATCAAATCAACGTCCGTTTGAATTTCCGCGAGAATCGCTTTGAAAACGATAATTGATGTATTATTGAATGTAAAAGTTTACGCATCAATTAAAAAACTCGGAATTAAAATAAGTGTCTTCAACATGCTTCTGCGTATTATGATTACTAAAATACACGGTAGTGTATCGATTTCTTAGGTTTTCGCGATTGTTACATATAGGATATATATCATAGGAGAGCGGTTTTAAGTATTTTTGTTAAGAAAAAGAAAATCAGAAAGCATAAAATTAGAGTTATGATATTTTCTTTTTTTAAAAATTACTTTAAATGTTTCTCCTGTAATATTTTCCAAATTCACGTTAGACGTTTTATTTACCTTTCCAGCGTCAACGTAATTTAGATCCGAAAAAATAGTTTCATATCCTATGTGTAATATGTTTACCTTTCCAGATTCGACGTATATTTATTTTTTCAGACAAACCAACGTTCGGGTCGTTAACAAATCCCATTGGCCAAGTTGATTGATCTGATCCTAAAAATTAGTTGCCTCTTGCCTCTTATCCAGCAGGCAGCAAATCCTTTTGGTCCCTGGCCAAAGCGGTCAAATCTTTTTGAGTTTTTGCCGCCCATCTTTGCCACATCTGCTGAGTCCGGGCGGCTCGCTGGCTCATACTGCGGAAGAGAAGGCGACTCTCGAAGCGAAGGAGTTTTGGCTCTTTCTTTGCAGAAAGTTCGCATCTGGATGCCGCAGGGAACCTACCACATACCTTACCTCGGGCTGGCTGCACTATGGCGCCTGTTCGCATACGTCAAAAAGAGGTACTTAGAACTCTGCGGAATCTAGACGTGAATAAAGTTTGCGGGCTAGATGGAATTACAGCAATAGTCCTGCGTAACTGTGCGCCTGAGTTGTCTCCTATTCTCTCGCTTCTCACTTGAGACTAGTGTAGTTCCTAGATCGTGGAAGCTTGCAAACGTGCAACATGTGCCGAAAAAGGGGAGCAGAGCTGATCCTGTCAATTACAGATCTATCTCAGTCACTTCCATATTCTGCAAGACAACCGTCTCCTGTCATACCTTGAAGACAACGACCTCTTCAGTGATCGCCAATTCGGATTCCGACGAGGGCGATCTACTGGAGATCTTCTTGTGTATGCCTGTCACATATGGAGCGAGGCTTTAGAAAAGCAATGCAAAGCACTTGCAGTGTCTTTGGACATTTCTATAGCTTTTGACAGAGTCTGCCACGCAAGCTTATTAAGTAAGCTTCCCTCTTATGGCCGTCCCACTGACCTTTACAATTCGATCTTGGATTTCTTGAGCGAACGTTCGATTCGAGTGGTCATAGAAGGCTACTCTTCCGAAAATATGGCGATAGATGCCGGAGTTCCTCAGGGTTTCGTACTGTCTGCAACTCTCTTTCTGCTGCATATCTATAATATGTAATTCTAGGTACCTTTGCGTATGCTGATGACAGCACAGTTTTACATAGGTACTTGACCAATGCTAGTGTCAGTGGAGAGGAAATACAGTCTTGTCGAGAGTCGATGGTTAGCCGTTTGGATTTGACGCTCAAGGCAGTCTCCGACTGGGGTGATACCAATCTTGTCATATTTAACGCTACCAAAACGCAGGCGTGTCTATTCTCCACAAAGCGGAGTCCTATTGAGCTGACTCCGACTTTTTGTGATATATCGATACCGATAGCCGATTGTCTCCAGATACTTGGAATGGACCAGTCGTCCAATTTGAACTTCGGCAGATAAATGAATCAATGGGCAAAAATGCAGCATGGAAGCTTGGCATCCTTTCCAGAGTGAGGCGTTACTTTACACCGGGACAGTTGCTTTAGCTGTACCAAGCACAAGTCCGGTCGTGCATGGAGTACTGCTGCTACCTTTGGGATGGCTCTGCTACATACCGACTGGCCACTTTGGATTCAATTGACAACCGTGCCAAGAGGCTTATAGGTGACTCGGAATTAGTGGAGGCGAAATTGCAAAAGCCTTGAACACCTAAAAGTAAAGTTGCCTGCTTATCGGTATTTTACAGGATATATCACGGAGAGTGTGCGATGGAATTACACGATTTAATTCCGCCTTCCCTTTCCATCACCGGGGGACTAGGCGTAGACTTGGGTTCCACCCCTATGTTGTGGATATTCCAAAGATTCGCACGAAGCGTTATGCTTCCACATTTATATGGTGAACGGCTATGGAGTGGAATTCCTTGCCTGCAGACTTGTTCCCTGAAAGTTATAACTTGGGCCTTTTCAAGGCGAGAGTGGCATTATTTAGATGTGTATGCTCCATCGTCGACCTCATCGTCACTTTCCATCAGGTGAGGTGGAGGTCAAATGCGCACTTAAAATCTATAAAAAAGAAAAAAGAAGTCTCGCACTAAAACGCGGTTAAATCACAAAATATTTTTGAGATATCATAAAAAACCCAAAATTGAAATTGTGTAATGATATATCAGCTATGCATCGTTAGGTTAAGTTCCGATAAGCCGAACACGTTAACTAATTTTAACTGTTTTTAATTGTGAATTTTGTGCGCTATTTTTTCCGACGTTTTAGTTAATGGACGGTAGGATCCATTTGATCATGATCATTGATAGGCGATGAATACACTGGTTTTGTTTGTGGAATTGTCTATTATTTTCGTTTTTGTTTATGTAACTGTGTTCGTATAATTTCTCTTCAAATCTTTTCTTGGTTTGCTACACTTTATATTTCTTTATGTTGGTGGTTGGTGGTTTTGTATAACATTCACACGTAAGACCAATAAAATAGAATCCAATTATATTCTCCACAATCACAATCTGACTAATGTAAGCGATATTAAGGACTTGGGTGTAATACACGATAGTAAATTAATCTTTAAGGATTACATTGATCATATTGCTAGTAAGGCTTCAAGAGCCCTTGGTTGTGTGATAGGTATGTCCAATGATTTAAGGTCTATAAAAACAATGAAGGTATTATACTGCGCCTTTGTACGAAGTCATCTTGAATACGCATCCCAGGTGTAGAATCCGCAGTACAGTGTTTTTATATTGCGCGTTTGAAAAATATACAAAAACGATTTCTGCGATTTCTTGATTATAAGGCCAGACACCAGTCTCTAAGCTATGAGCACCGATGCAGGCAGTATCACTTTCTACCTCTTCAGATACGTCGTGAAGTGAATGACGTTTGTTTTATATCCAACCTGGCTAACGGCAACATTGACTGTCCGGAATTACTGTCAAAAATTGGTCTTCGCACCAATACACTGGCTTTGAGGTGGCGCCCCTTGCTTCACATGCCACTTTATCACACAAATTACCGACACAACACATTCATGTTACGTGGATATAAAACATATAATAAGTACTGCATGGACTAAGACTTTGATCTGTTTGCACAAGCACTGCGATAATTAGACGAACTGAAGGTTTGAATAACTTTGGACAACAATAATTGTAGGTATGCTCAAACTTCTTTTATATTATATACAATAGATGTAAGGTATATACTTATGGATATTGATCTAAATGTAACATATATAGGCAATCGAAATACACACAATACACAATACACAAGATATTTATTTTTATGACTGCTTTAAACTATAAAAATGTAAGTAAGATCAGCAATAATTATTGGTTTGTAATTTTGATATCCAAATGTGGAGGTTTGTAATAGGCTTTTTTTTTGATATTGCTTAGTTTTATACACCATATTTAACTTATACCTTCCTAAAATAAATAAATAAATAAATAAATAAATAAATACCACAAAAAAGGTAAAATTCTGGCTTGGCCACTGACGAAGACCACCTTCACGTTCTTGCTATTTCAATAGAGTGAGACGGAAAGTGTGTCAGTAACACAGGATGAATCGCTCAGGTAAGGAGTAACTCTATACCCTGGATCTGATGCTCTGCACGCATGATAGCTTACAACCTAAGACCACCTGGCTATTGCAAAATATAACCGCCCGCCGGCAGCGTTGTGAGTACCAAGTAGACGTATGTCCAATTTGATCGGCGTGGCACAAATTTGTTTTATTTGTCACTTTTAATTAGATTCGAATATATATTTTTTATATTTTACAACAATAGATAACAGGCTACAAATAATACTTAAAACTACTACATCTGTAACATTATAAATCTGACATCCAATACACAATATTTATTTTTTTTATAACAGCGTTATTATACACTGAACATAGCCCCGCACTAGGGGCTCTTTCACTAGGAAAACCACAAATTACACCCAAACTCACGAGAGAAATAAATGTAGGCCATACAAATATTTCTGCCGGCCTGGGAATCCAAACGGGGCATTCCGGCATGGTAACCGTCATCAGAACAATGTGTATAATATATAATATATATTTTTTTATGATACCAAGTGACAGGACTTACAAGTCGAGCGCCTGCTGGTAAGCGACACACCGGTCCATAACAGTTGCAGTGCCACTCAGAGCTTTAGATCGCAAAAATCTGATGGGCATTGCCACAGCGCCTGTCACCCTGAAACATAAGTTGACAAGTCGCATATGCCTGTAATTTCCTCAGCATCAATGCTCTTCAAAACCGGATTGCAATAACGTTCTCATTGTCGCTTGGCGGCACAAATATAAGGTAAGGTGGCAACACTTCCATGGAGGAGTTCTACCACAAAAATAAACAAAAATTAAAAAACTACTTGTAATTTAATGCATGCAGTTATTAAGGCAAGTCACCGAAGGAGAAGTGAGAAAAACTGTTTTGGTAGATCAAATGGTTTAGGTATTTACTGTTTAATAACGGTCATACAAATAATATACGATACACTTAAGTATATTGTCTAAAGAATGTACTAATTTGTTACACGATAGGATGTACTTTATCCGATCATATAAACTCCTCAATACAGGCTGCAATAAAAGTCTAAAACGAATTATTAGGAATAAAATATTAAATTTTGTATATAATTTATGTATGGAGATATTTCTCTTACTTACTTACTTACTTACGTACTTACAGAAAACCTGCTAAATTCTGGTTTTTAACTGAAGTTATTAAACATTTATTATATTTACATGTTACGTTTTATCCATTTAGTTCGTCTGTTGACTATTTTAGGGCCACTATGGATCCCTCTATGGTATTCGCACCCAACGTCACGCACTGCTATTTAGTTGTCGTATTGACTACTTTAGTACCTTTTTGAACCGCCCAATCGTACTCACGCCTAACTTCACACCACCACCTCAACGTAAGTTATAAAAGAGCCGCGGTATGGGCGCAGCAGCTCGGTCTTGATACTAGTACCTACCTATACAAAAGTACTTTGTGGTTTTGATCCAGCAGTATCCTAGTGAATTTGTCAGTATGAATACGCTATCAAATAAAGTGAAGTAAAATTGAGATCGGATTTTATTTACATGGTTTAACGGTAAAAGTTGCAAATTGCTAGCGGTTTAACAACCGTCTTAGTCGTTTAGTCAGTCGTCATCGGGCGCTTGTCACCGTCGGATCTTATTTCTGTTCTTATTTTATTCATATCAATTTACAGCTCAGATTGCGGGATCACTCCTCACACCTCCTAAAATCGAGGATCGCGTTGATTTCAACGAGCGAGGTATTTGCCTCGCCTTCGCAGGCGTTACAATACAAAAGCGATGTACTACATTCTCCCAAGGTGCACTCCGCATAAATAAAAGAGAGAACCAATTAACCGCTCATGAACAATAATAACACACCAAGAAACTATTACCAGAGTTAAACACTAACAAGTTACCTTCGATACGCGGCGTTAGCCTTTGTACCGTGCGCCCTGTCATTTGTCAATCATCTGTCTTCTAGAAACTGTATTTAAGTCCCAGGTCTCACAGCTGTAACGTTACAATGAAGCCGTATAGATGGTTATAAATAATCAATTAACATGTTAATGGACATTTGTTTTATAGCAATACGTGTAGCGCCTTAATTCCCGAGGGCCCATGGCTTTTTAAAAAACCCTCTACATTATTTTACATAAAGCTGTAACTTTTAACACATTGGTTCCCCAACTGTAGGGCTAACCGCCTACTTAGGCAGGATAAAAAAATTTCAACGTTCACCACCACAAAAAATAGTTGAAAACACGTCTTTTTTCTATTAACTTAATACAAAAAAAGACAAGAAAAAAATGTACATGTAATGTATACAGATAATTCAGGCGTTTTTTTTTCCAATGCGGTAGTACCTATCCCATGACAGAATCAACGCCCCCAATTGCTTCCGAGGCCCCTACCGCCTCCCTCTTCAGTGCCCAATGGGGGGATGCTAGGGACCACTTTGGGAAACTATGAGATAGAAGAAGACGAAATAGGCTCTCATCACAACACTAACACCTTATACAGGGTAATTTGCCGAACTCTCACAGGACTGTGTTACTAACATCAAAAATAACAAGTTTTGCTTCGTGATTTTTAAGAATTCATAAAATAAAGATATTTAAACAGGTCGCTCTAAACGGCCTCTCTGTGCGGTAGTAAAGCACGTTGCCGTGCTGGCAGGAGTTGCTAAGGCGATTAACACACTGCACTGAATCTGAATCACGCGCGCAGTGGCGGAGACGCAGATCTGCGTGAACGCGCGGTTTAATATGCGCGAGGGCCGCGGTCTAGCGGCCCCGCGCCTCTTAAAGTACTCGATTCGTAGTTGATCGCCGTGATTGTACATGTAGCGGAGATCCTTCTTTGACAAGAATGGTTAATAATACAGAACTCATTCAGGATGCTGCACTTATATTGTCAATTTGGTTTTTGTTTACTCAAATAAAAAGACACTGAAGATATTGGATCCCTTTTTACGAACCAGATCGCTAAATGGATAATTTCAACTTCATTATAAAGATTTAAGAAGATAAGTTTGGTTGATTTTCAATAGCAAATATAAATTACTACAGAACACGACCTTACGCTTAAAAATCTGCGCGGTAGTGCGGAGAGCAGTGTGCCATATCCTGCGGATCGCCGCGCCCCTCCGCGCGGGAAGAAGCATTTTCAGTGTATTGTTCGGCGCGTGATTTCCATATAAACTGAGGTACTTCAGTACAACGTTAAAAAATGCAGCTCCGCGCTCCGTCGCGGGGCGCGGTGCTATGTGTTTATCGCTTAAACAATTTACTGCATACTATACATGTATTCCAGATCTAAAAAATGTTAGATAGTACCACAAAAATGTAAAAGTTTATTTTTGGCTCAAATATGTTTTGTAAAAAGTCATGAACGAAGTTGTCGTTTATGATGTTAGCAATAGAGTCCTGCGCGGTTGTTTGTATTTTACAATTAACCCTGTATACAAATAGCTAAACTTGTAAGGAAAACAATAACCCTCTATGAACACGTCTGACGTGAACGTAGACAGTATAATGCTTGCACAGTGCTTCTTTTTAATTAAGTTTTATTGAATGTCAGGATATTTCACCACCATGAGTTTTTATTGAAATTACTCCACTAGTTTGTTATAATTTATTATTACAAAGATCGAAAAATTAGAAAATTCACTGCGCTCCGGTTGAATTCCAACCAACGTCTCCCAGCAAACCGCCAGACGCTATGCCAACTAACCCACGGAACGAACCAGCGGACCTCACGAATTAACCCATGTGTTTGTTGCAGGTCTTTGTTTTAACGAATCTGTTAGAGATATATAAAAGATTTTCTTCACTCCGAACTTTTCAAGAACTTTTTTTTTTAATGCTATATTGTCGAAGGTTTGTTGAAGGTTTTCGGAGTATAGAAAACGTCCAGAACTGAGGAATCGTTGAAGTGTCGTGTTCCATCATGATAATGCCAAACTACTTATATCTTTACAAAGCCGTCAAAAACTTGAACACGACTTATAATAAAGAGATGATCAAACAACACTTAGAGCTGTATTTTATAAATAAAGATAGGAATTTGTAAGAAAGGACAATTCTAAAACTACCCCAAAGATGTTAAAATAATGCCAACTAGGCTTGGATCGGGAGACGTATTCCTGCACGATACTGCCGAAAGACAACAAGTCTCCGAAGAAGTATTTGTTCGTGTTCGGATTCGCCCTGCCGTGTGTGGTCATCATTGTGTCCTATTCGTGCATTTATTGGCGCGTGAGACAGAGCAAAGGGAACCTGGAAGGACGCAGGTGTGTATGCGGCAAGCTGAGCGGACAAACGGCATAAGAAAAAGAAGAAGATTCCCGCCTGACCACTCTGGTTTCCTGACCTGCTTCCTTCCTCTCATGATCATGAACGTCATCGTGGACAGCATGCGGTACCCCTGGCTGCACACTATCGCTTCGATCCTTGCTTGGGCTTCGAGTGTCATAAATCCCCTCATATATACAGCCACTAGACAATACAGAGCGGCGTACGGCAACCTTCTTAGGTTCTGCAAGAACAACCCGGTTGCGAGGCGAACCACGTGGGGCAGCCGGACTGTCGGGCAAAGCTCCAACTCACCGAATTATAATGACAAAAGAAACCCGTTGAAGGAAAAACCTACTAAGTTATGAAGTGTTTATATCTAGACCGTATTAAAAAGTTCTGAAACTTCTGAAATTAAAAGTTTTTCATTTATATTTTGCTACCGAATGGACTTTTTGCTAAACCAACACTAGCTCGGGTTCATTTAAAACAGTTCAGCTTTAGAATGACATAGTTTTAATAAGGTTTGAAATGACTGAAACTTCCCTCGATGCGGGTCGCTAAAAAAACCTACATTTTTAATCCTATTTATCTAAAAATCTACAACGTGACACACAATTCTAGTCTACCAGCGCTTGTCAGGAATTCAAAAAAATGCAAAGAATGCAAACATTAATTATGATTCTAATTAACCTCCCCACCTGTTCGGTTAAAATGAATGGGTTAGTTAAAACTGTAAGTTACCGAGCGGTATCATTTATAAGCCTGACTAAGTGACGGGCTAAATAGTTTCGAACAACAGCTACCAATCTAAATATCCAATTAGTGTACCACAAAATATATATAATAACTTTAGTTTTAAAGTTTTCATGTCATAATAATCTTGACGCTTTTTTAAGAATTCAAAAATAGCAAAACTCGGTAAAGATAATAGCGCAAACCATGAACCATGCGCGCGCGAATATATGCACGCACAGACACAATAAACACACACAATTAAGTAGTTAATACATTAGTATAGTCTACTTTTTGATAGTGTTAATGGAGATAATAATTCCGTTTAGAAGAAAAACTATAATTGGTTAAAACCATTAATACCTGTTCTCTGAAGAATATGTTACCCTACTGGAGTAGCAAGCAGTATTAGAACTCCATGTGAAAGAGGATCGTCCAGGAAAGCACTGCTACCTTACCTACATATTTCTGCCGCTAAACTGTAATGTGAGCTATGTGGTGAAATTACAGGCACATGGGACTCGTCAACTTGTGTCTCAGGGTGACGAGCGCAGTGGCAGTGTCCTTTAGATAGTCCTTAGATTAGCCGCTGGGCTACATGGTTTCTCTAGAGACCTATTGAAAGAAGTATACATATCTTTAGTACAATCTATCTTAGTGTATTGCATACCTGTCTGGGGTGGAGCGGTGAAAACGAGATTTCTTGATGTAGAACGTGCTCAACGTGGCTTGATTAGGGTCGTGTATTTTAAGAAGATGATGTTTTGTACTGAACAGTTGTATAACTTGTGTTAGCTCCCTCGATGAGAAAATTGTATATTGCTAGCATAGTGTTAAAAAAATATAAAACTTCAACTTGTGACCATAGTATCAGATAGAAAAGAAGGCAAGATCTTGTAATACCAATTCCAAGTACCAACACTGTATTTGCAAATAGGTAATACGACAAACGCGTGACCAACATGTTGAGGCTCTGCTTGATAACCACTCTTAAATACATGTACACACACACACACACACACACACACACACACACACACACACAAACACACGCGCGCGCGATAATTTTAAATTTTTTGTAATCTTGAACCTTAGAATAATAACGCATAGAATGATAGTTTCATATCAAACGAACTGTCACAAGTGAGGCAAAAATCAAATTCATGTAGGCTAGTTTTAGTAGTAGGTTAATTTTCGGTTTTAGGGAACATTTATATAAAAATACAAGTTGAAACGCGTTATTTCCTTGTGGAATATGATGTTAGTATCTGTTTTATGTTTGTCTGACGTATTTTTACACTCGTTTACCGCACATTTCGTCATTTTTAGCTAAAATTCTTGAGCTGTTCGCGGTGCAAGTTGACCTTGAGCACTGAAGGCCCGCCCGCTCGTGTAGGCCCATTGGGCGCGCTTTAATTTGCCTCACTTAGCGTGTGCGGACTAGGTTTCTATGCGTTATTATTTAAGTCTTGAACGATGTTATGAGAAATGTGTTTTGAATGATTAGTTGGTTTATGTAATTTAATACGTGTAGCGAATGAAGAGCGGTGCCTCACACAGGCTATGCTTAAAAAGATGCTCCAGCCACTGTTGTTTGAGAAACCATGTTTTTAAGAATTAAAGATTTTATTTATATTTATTATTATTATTAGATTTTTGAGATTAAAAGCTCTAAATGGAATTTCAACTGGTTATGGATAGGCGTTGACGAATATCACCAGGCGCATGACATTTTCGTCCCGTGGCTTGGTATCAAAAACATCTATGACCCCTGCGACGTGCAGGTTTATGCAGTACACTTACAAATACTTATAAGCCGTGGTAGTATAATGGTTTGACCTACCGCTTCTCAAGCAGAGGCCGTGGGTTCGAATCCGGGCTCGCGTCTTTGAATTTACGTGAGAAATTAAATTAAAATTTTCCATGAGCTTTTCTGTCAAAGTCTAAGAATAATTTATTCCATAGGTAAAATAAATTTACACTTGAAAACGTCATATTTAAGCAACCGCTTTAAGCTAGTGCTGGTTCACTACGCTGACTACCCTGAGAAGAACGAGGAAGAAACTCTAGGGATTGCTCTTTTCAAATAAATTTAAATCCTATGGAATACATTTTGAATCACATTTGCGTGGGTTATGGAGCCATGTCGTCTTTCCATACATCTTTATCTAACACGAAGTCTTCAATTTTGTAAAATATTTTTAATGTAGTTTTTAAACTTAGGAAATGATAATCTTAACATAATTCGAGGCACCTTTCATTTTAATCGTAAACGGCTAAAATACAAAAATAGTTTTATCACCGAAGAAAAACTTTTCCCCGGTTTTGCAAATCCAAATTTCCAACAAGGACTTACGGAAAAAACGTTTAGTATACTAGTTTCAAAATTGCATAATAGTTTTTGATCAATTAAACATTGTTTAAGCTTAGGGCACTTAATACTGAAAATGCGTGGTGGCTCGAAATGTGTGTTCGGAAGTGTATATGCTCCGGAATCTTATTGTAAAAAAAGGATACAGTTCCCCATAAAAGAGTTGTTTAACTTGGTTAAACGAAATCGTTGTACCATGAGTTTGAACTTAGCTCTAAGGCTAATATTATGGATATCTTCTTTCTTATTTTTACGGGCATATAAAATATTTGAGTAAATGTACTGTGATGTCACAGTCATGATACCTTAAACTTTTCTCTGAGAGAAACCCGAGAGCCTAGACGGTACACGGAACGAATCGCTCGGTTTTGCAATACAAATCTGGTTTGAATATCTGCCGCTTTACGATTTTCACGATGTTTTTCTGTGACGGAAAACGACGTGATGAAACTTGCACGTCGAAGAAGGTCCACAACCCTCGGGTAACATGTGATGCTTTGATGATGATGGTGATTTTTTTTACAATAACAGGTGGTGGCAATCGACACGCCTATCCGTAACAGGTGCAATGCCATTCAGAGCTGTAAATCGCAAAGATCTGAGGGGCACGGTCATTGCGCCCGTCACCCAGTGACGTAAGTAGACAAGTCCCATGTGCCTGTAATTTCACCATCACCCTTACCTTTAATAAAAATAAAATTTATTTATTGAGACAACTGAGATGCAATCAAATGTTAGTAGGTTACTTAAAACTATATTAGTACTGATATTTTACTTGCCAAAACGCGGTAATGATCATATTACTGCTTGGCGGCGGATATAGGTAAGGTGGCAGTACTTCCCTGGACGAACTCTTTCACAAGGAGCTCTACTGCTACTAAATGTGATGACAAGTATAACATTTTTCTTTCTTTCTTTCTAATTACATCATACCATTGCGTAACAAAGTCGCAAGGGAGTAACCCGATCGGTAGTTAATAATTCAACTTCTTTATAATGCCGAAGACGTCTCATTTGGTCCCCATTCAGATCATTACGACTCAATCAATGGTCACCCGCCGCGATGGTCACCTACCATCTACCGTCCACTGGCAGTGCCACTTTACATTTGCAGCTCGACTAATATAAAGCAAAGTAAATAGTAAGTGAATGTTTGGTGTAAACGATTTTGTCGAATGCAGATTAAATTTGTAACAATGCAATTGTCGGCGCTTTTGAATAGGTCGGTTGATTGGATCTATTAATTGTCTAGTAGGTAGGTAATAGGAACAGTCTATGTATAGTCGAACGGGTTTCAAGCGTAACCGAGGTGCGTAAAAGAAATTATGGACGTAGCGCAGTAAATATTTTAGGTAAATTTTAAACATATCTTCATTGTAAAAAATACTGATGCGAGGTAGGAGCTGAGATTCGTAGTATAGTCACAGATTACTTAACAGTTACTACGTAACAGATACATCACTGTAATACAAAATCGAAAATACCTAAGCTATAATAGCCTACTCAATCTGACTAATGAAAGAGGCGCTCACTACGAGGAAAAAGGAACCCAAGCACGCGCTCCAAGAGGTGAAAATAACGTTGCCCGCCGTCTGCAGTCGTGCGGAATCGAATGTTTGGGTTGTACAAGGATTGTAATGTAAATGAAAGACTTGTTTGAGCGGTAGGTACTTATCGCGTAACCTCGAGCGAGAGATAGAGCCCTGATATAGTACAGGTGGTTTAATGCTGATAAAAGAAAATAAAATAGTGTAGTGCTCGTATAGCTCATTCTAACAAATAAAATGGTAAGCATATACACTACACACATTGTAACAGTAGAGTGGAAGATTTCGTCCAGGTAAGTAGGCACTTACACCTCACCCTTTTCTGCCGCCAAGCAATAATGTTAGCATTGCTGCGTTCCGGTTTTGAAGGGTAAGGGTGCTGGTGAAATTACAGGCACATGGGACTTGTCAACTTATGTCTCAGTATGACGTGCGCAGTGGCAGTGGCACTCAGATCTTTGCGATTTAAAGCTCTGAGTGGCACTGTCATGGACAGGCATGTAGGTTACCATCAGGCGCACGACTTGTTCGTCCCGTCAATTGATATTATTTAAAAAAATACACCACACTTACAATTGCACACTCACATTCAGACCTCATACGCAAACAAAGCACATACTAACTTATTAAATTACTTCCTAGCCACATTAGCAATAATCTAGTTGCAGTAGAGCTCTTCGTGAAAGTTATCTCTTTCTAGAATCGTACAATAGTTAATACAATGAGTCATATCTCTTTGAAATTGGTGATAAATAGATAAAGCGTTTCGGGCATTAACTCTGGCACTATGTATTAAGAAAAAAAGAAATATATGTTGGTATAGAGAATGGTTGAAATTAAGAGAAAAATATAATACACACAAGCAGAACCAGATGACTGTATGGAATCTAGCAAGGTGAACGCGTAGGCGACAACTGCAGTTTGATTCGACAAAAATGCCCGCATACCTTCAAACATGTTTATTCAATTTTTCCATTTCCATTTGTCGCATCAAACACAACCGCAGACGATCAAAAAGATTGACAAACACGAACAATTTGATAGATCATTTGATCGTTTAGGGCTCTTAAGGATGTTGACATCTATAGAGCAAAATGCAGGCAGGTCTTAAACAGTAACTGCGCAATCGGAGCAGCATTTTATCAAGCTACTAGCACTCGATTTGTATTCTTTATAAACAAATTATGTACTATAAAATGCCGTGTTTAGAAATCGTCGGCGCATCTGTATAATATGATTGAGTCTACTGAGAATGTCAAAGGCACAAAAGACAACTCAGAGAACGTTGACGCTGACATATTGAACATATACAGAGTGCTTTAAGGATTGACTACATATTTATGATACACTACATATACATAACAAAATATTTTAAGTTTTATTGAATGTCAGGATGTTTGACCATCAAGATATTAAATTTTTTTTTGTGAAATTAGTCCACTAGTTTGTTATAATTATTAATACAAAGATCGAACGTTCATAAAAAATCGATCCGGCAGGACTCGAACCAGCGCCTTCCAGCAAACCGTGCTGGACGCTATGCCTATCGAATTTAAGCAATCCTCTAGAACAGCCTTTCCCAAAGTGGGCAATAACGCCCCCTTGTGGGCGCTGCAGGCCTACCGGTAAGAGGCCCAGAAAAAAAAAATGGGGGCGTTGTGTAGAGGCTTAGGGGGAGATTTGTAATTTCATCTAGGAAGACTCTTAGATACCGACTGAGCTCTTGACTCTCGACTACAACTTGTGAACATCAACTAACATTAATTAAGAGATTGCTCAAACTAACTCGGTTCGATATTTATCTCCGTGTAGTTCATATATCTGTCCTGTTTTATTGAATAAATAAAATAGAAATCAAGTCAATCGGTCGCTCCGTTTCGAAATGAAAGTAGACACAAACAAACAAATAAAAGGGCAACAGACTCAGTTTCGCATTTTTATAGTTATTAGTATTTCTAAATAGGTAATTTTCGTAAATAATAGACCGCGGGCAATCATGTTTTAACAAGTTTTTGTCAAATAATCCGATTTGTGCATTCCTGTATCAATCGGCTGGTTCATAGAATACTTGTTCTTACTTGTTGAGTACAATTGAGCCTCGAATGAGATAAGCGAGTTTTTGCATATTTGTCTTATTCCTGTCAGTGCGTGCTGCACTTTACACATTATGCAATCCTATATAAACGACGTAATATTTATTATATTTTCATTTGCGGTTTCGCGCGTAATAGATAAGCAGTACTTACGTTCAACACTTTCTTACGTATTTCTCAAAACAAAACAATATCGGAAGTAAAAAAGAAGAGACGGCAATACTGTGCGGAATATATTAAATTCGGATTCATTGAAAATCCCACAAACCCATGGTCGCCTTTGTGCCTCCTATGTCTTAAAACATTTTCGAATTAAGCAATGGAGCCTTCAAGACTGCAAGATCATTTGAATAAAATGCATCCAGATAAGAAAGGCAAGAATGTAGCATATTTTCAAAACCTAGAGAAGAAGCATAACACTCAGCCAAGTGTAGCAGAACTCTTTTCGGCGGCTGCTAAGCAAGATGACGACGGACTTCGAGTTTCGTACAATATCTCTTTGTTAATTGCTCAAAAAGGCAAACCACACAACATCGGTGGAGAGTTAATTTTGCCAGCAATAAAGGAAGTAATAACTACTGTGCTTCATAAACCGGCCGCAGATATTATCCGAAAAATTCCTTTGAGTAATAATTCTATACAAAGACGAATTGATGAAATGGCTGAAAACATTGAAGAATCATTGTGCAATCATCTGAGGATTAGTCAATTCTCAATTCAGCTTGATGAGTCCACTTTACCAACTAATGAAGCATTGTTGCTGTCTTACGTGAGGTTTATTAAAGACGAGAAAATATGTGAAGAACTATTGTTTGCTAGAAATTTAGAGACCGATACAAAAGGCGAAACCATATTCAATACATTGGAAAAGTTTTGTGATGAGAAAAAGACTCCCTCGAAAAATATTATATCAGTTGCTACGGATGGCGCTCCGGCTATGACAGGGTGCCATAAAGGCTTCATAGCGTACTTAAAAAATAAAATTCCAGATGTCCTTGCTGTACATTGCGTTATTCATAGACAGCAATTGGTTGCTAGAAATTTAAGTGAACGACTATTTCAATCACTGCAATATCTCATCAAAGCAGTCAATAAAATCCGTAACTGCTCGTGGAATGATAGATTATTTCATCAGCTTTGTGTTACTAATGACGAAGATTTCAACCGTTTGTTGTTTCATACTAAAGTTCGTTGGCTATCAAGAGGCAATTGTCTGACTCGATTTTACAGACCTGTTTGACTCTCTCATAGAGTTCTTGGAAACTAAAGATACAGAATTGCGCAACAAGCTCATCACATCAAAGAATGATATAACTTACATGACAGACCTGTATAAATGGTTCAACGACATGAATCTCCAACTGCAAGGCGATGAACTAAATTTAATTAAAACAAAAATGTCGTTGCTGCTTTCGCAGCCAAACTGCTTCTACACAAAAAGACTATGGGCAGACCTGAGTGTCACAATTTTTTGAATTTATCAGTATCCTGCAGTAACGACGACTTGTTTGCCTACTGCCAATATTTGGAAAACCTCCACATTGACTTCACCGAACGATACCAGGACATTTTGAACTTGAAAATACCAGACTGGGTGTTGGATCCGTTTTCAAATGTCAACACAGCAATATCACGTCAGCTGAAAGAAGAACTTATAGAATTGACAACGAACGAAGAAATAAAAATCAAGTTCAAAAATGGCTACCAAGAATTTTGTGTGAACTGTGTGAACGTGGTTTTAGTACTGTGACAACGCTGCTTACTAAAAAGAGAAATCGTTTGCATGTTACCGAACGTGGTGACTTGCGGCTGTTCTTGAGTAAATTGACTGTACTGAACAGCATCAGATTCATCCTTCACATTAGTTTTTATATTAGAATCGATTATATTTGTTTTATTTTGAATAAAAGATGCTCTGTCTGAATACTATAAAGCGCGTTTCAATTATCACTCTCATTGGCAGGTGCAGCCCGTAAGACTTAACTTGAGACCTGAGCGCCGTTGTGTACTACCTACTGGGCTCAGGTCTCAAGTTAACTCTTGCGGGTTATAGTAAAAGTCTCGTTTACAATGAATGTTTAATCTTCGCTAATATAACTCACAATAATTAATTTAATTTGAAGTTATAGTGGTTGTTGTTGAGTAGGTGAAAAAATGGGGGCGCTAAGAAATAATTTATTCTCAAAGTGGGCAGTAGACAAAATAAGTTTGGGAACCCCCTGCTCTAGAAAAAAATCTAAAATCTCTCACTAGATGTCACTAGCGGCGACGAATGACGAAAAGTCAGTAGAAAGATATATAAAAAAACACACAGGAGAACGACGGCTCGGTAACTGGACCTGTAGCTCAGATTGTTAGAGCAATGCTACGGTGCAGCATGGTCGTGGTTTCATGTGCCTCCGGGTTGACGAAAATTGATAATAATAAAAAACTAGTGTATTTATTTCACAAAAAATCTCAATAAATAAATCATCTAGAAGTCAACCTTGACAAGAGAAAAATTTCATTCTTATAATTATTAATACAAAGATGGAACACTCAGAAAAAAGCTCCTCCCATCCGGCCGGATTCGAATCGACGTCTTATAGCATACCGTGCCAGACGCTATACCAACTAAGCCACGGAACGAACCAGCAGATCTCATGAATTTTTTATGTTTGTGTTTGCGTCGTATCTTTGTATTTGGTTTTTCAACGACTTTTTAGCCATAGCGCTCTCTCTCATCTATGAGAAATCTATGATATTTCCTTATCCAGTTCGTCACCTTTACAGCTACCAGCCCCGGCTAGAGATGTCGCTATTCATTGTATTTAATTTGATCTGTGTATTAATAATTACAAAACTAGTGGAGTAATTTCACTTAAAAACAATTGAATATGAATTTAATAAAAATTCAAATTCTATTCTTGTCATTACAACAAAATTTTATACGTACTAAGCTTTAAATAAATTTTAATTGCCCTTGGTCATCGTAAAGGGCCGAAAGTAAATCGACTAATGGGCGCGATAAAAAAAAAAACTGTCTCCCAGCTGGCTGGGTAATCCGCATTCGGCACTCGGCCCTGTGCGCTCAACGAGCCCAATAAATCATGCGCCCGCGCTAACCCGTGATTTAATATTGTCATCATAAAAACATGACGCTCACACTACACGCGCAAAGAGTAACGAGTAGACTTGTAACATGTTGTAAAGTAACTGGTGCCGATTAGGGATGTACTACGCATCTTCCTCTCATCGTATATTTTTTTTTATTAAATAATAGTTTAAAATTTCGAAATAAAAATTAATAAATAAGGATGTGCTATGTGGTTCTATTATCTGATATGATCAATCTTAATCTCGATTAAGATGTTTTCTTTAATTTGCATGAACTTATTGTAAATATTACAAAAAGGAACGAAAAATAATATTGTAAGGAGTAAGTCCTCAGTGGCCGAAAAAATTAAAAAATTTTTTTTAAAAATTAACTGCCTTCGTTGTCGAATGGTTACCATTGTCACGCAGAGGTTCCAGGTTCGATTCCCGGGCTGGGAGAAATATTCGCATGGTCTACATTTATTTATCTCGTGAGTTTGAGTGTAATTTGTGGTTGTCTATGGCCCAACTCACACTGTCGCGCGTCGACACTTGGTTAAAGTTGAGCGGTATCGCGCGACTACACGCGTCGCCGTGGGTTGTAATTGAAAAACGGGACACGACGGGACGCTTCCACTCTGCGCTAGCGTGAGTTGAGCCTATGTGTGTGTCCACAGCACCCGCGACACAGGGTTTCCCTAGTGCGGGGATATGTTGAGTGCGTGCGTTAGAAAAAAAAAATTGCGGTGCTCTACATGATCCATAATGCGTTGTTAACTTAGCTATAAGCCTTTTCCATCTATGTAACATTATGGTAAATGCAATAAAGAATTGAATTGAATTATAATACCAAGCGACAGACGAACGGTCGTGCGCCTGGTATTAAGCGACACGCCTGTCCATAACAGTTGCAGTGCCAATCAGAGCTTTTTAATCGCAATTGATCTCAGGGGCACGGCCACTGTGCCCGTCACCCTGACACATAAGTTGACAAGTCCCATGTGCCTGTAATTTCACCAGCACCCTTACCTTTTGAAACCGAAACGCAGTAATTCTCACATTACTGCTTAGCGACCGAAACAGGTAAGGTAAGGTGGCAGTATTTCCCTAGACGAACTCTTTCACAAGGAGCTCCACTGCTACTACTCGATGGGTTACAATATAATGCTAGCCAATGTGGTGCAAGGATTTGCCAATCTACGTAAGGTACTCGCTCTGCAAGTTGTTTCGATCAATGATATTTGAAATAAATATCCAAAAAAAGTTATCAAAAATTTCTGAATTAAATATATTGATTAAAAAAACCTCTTGTAGTTTTTTCAAGGTTCCATCTCTGCGCAATAGAAGAAATTATATTGATTCATGTGTTAAATATAAACTCATAACTACATCCACTCACCAGAATT
This sequence comes from Hyposmocoma kahamanoa, assembly GCF_003589595.1. Lineage (NCBI taxonomy): Eukaryota > Metazoa > Arthropoda > Insecta > Lepidoptera > Cosmopterigidae > Hyposmocoma > Hyposmocoma kahamanoa. Next base: position 2,299,379 of record NW_020653850.1, read on the forward strand.
ATTACAAAAAATTCACCTAACGGCCGTTCTCACATTCGAGGTTCTCAGCGTAATTACCGTAGCCATTTCGGCGTCCTCGGTCTAATTACCGTAGCCATTGTTTTTTCTCGCTTAATATACCCAATAACATTGAAATATGAACAACTTTAAGCTTAACCATCAATATGTCTAAAGGGCATTAGAACAGACAAAGTAATTTTCGAGCTATAAAGAAGTAAACATTTTATGGAAACGGTAATCAGATCTAATTACTGTAGCCATGGATACGGTATTTAGAAAGTTCATACGTTTTTAAAAAAACATTACAGGTCAGGCAAATTTAGTAGAACAAACTAGTTCAAAAATGGTTTCTGTAAGCGCACTTTCGATTTCTGTAATATAAATTTAAATAATATACCTAGATATTTTTAGGTTTACATAGTTTTAAGAAGAAAGTAATTTAATTTTAATACTATATAATATAGTTTAATATAATATAGTTCAATTTTTTTTTTAATTTTATTTACATATAATTGTGTGAACAGTACTAAGTTGCTGATTCTTGTTGATGTTTGTGGAACTCCAAGTCTAATTGTTCTAATAGATGTTTTTGTATCACTTGCCAGTTTTATAATTGTTTGTTTCCCTTGAATAAAATTTAAAAAATATATATTTTAACTGTCAACAAATGTCTATATACAAAGAGCCGCCTCTAGAGTTTCTTACTCATTCTTGTAACGAGAATCTGCTTTACAAATGAGTAGTGTAATTTGCTTACCTACATACAAAAATACCACCTCAGACCACGCTGAAGGCCTCTGTTTAATATGTCTAGAAGGAGAGATCCAAGGAATCCTCTGTTTAGGGCTCTTGACTACATAAACACGTTGTGCATGGATCGCGGTTCTGATACTTTCGTCGATTCGGAAAATAAATTTCTATCCACAGCGAGCGCTTACTTGAAAGCATTGCTAGGTGTAACATCTATTGTATATTGATCGCAGTGGATGTAGACTTGGAATATAATTAATTTAATGGAATTGCAATTGTTAGTAATTTTCAAGAATTTATGCTATGTTACAATTAATGAAAGATAATTAATTATTTAAATAAATGTGTCAATAAATGATACGTTACACAAGTTAAGTAAACAGTAATTGTCAAATAATAATGTTATAGTAATTGTCAAACAATAATTAAGCTTTATCTGCTAATAGTAATTAATAGAATTGTTCCTTGGATATTTGGTGTAACTGTGAATGTAAGTCAATTTTATTAAATAAATAAATAGATATGAAGTGAAGACATATTTGAATTTGAACTTCTGTGAAGTATTTTCCATCACATTAAAACAAATGATAGCTATCTCATTTGCAGATCATATCAATACCTCCAATTAACACTACGCCAACTAAATTTTTAGACCTGTTCTGTTTTTATTTTGTGTTTTTGATTGTTTATTATTTTTTGTTTTTTGTTTCATTATTCTTTTTTATAAAATTCGTGGAAAAAAATTAGTAAAAATATATGGCTGTTTACAAAAATAACTGCAAATGACCAAAAAATAAAGTTAGTGTTCATACGGTAGGGACCTACCGGAGTATGAACCTGCAACCCTCTCTTTTGTGCGTACACATGTCTCGTGTACTACAACTGCGATATCTTTACCTTTGAGTTCCATCTACGCTGTCGTATGTCTCACTTATTCTGTGCCCGCCTATCCACCATCTCGTCGTTTTATAGCTGATGACCTTTTTTGCCCCAGTTCGGCGCTTTTGACACCTGCGCGATCGCACCATAATTTGCCCAGTCTTAATGCTGAAACATCAATAACACTTAGTGTCGACGCGGCGGGCTTCGCGTATCTCTGCCTTTGAATCCCGGAGATTCCTTTCGGAATAGAGCTGAGATCAGTTTTGTTATATCTGATTTGATGAAAAATTTCCGTAAAAGTGGACTTATGTAATGGTATTTATAACGCATTGCTTTAAATGTACCGTCAATTTTTTTTCTTCATATATCAAAGAAAAGAGAATAGAGAGAGAGAGAGAGATATTATGAATATTACTTAATGTTATTTAACTGCCTCCGTGGCCGAACGGTTACCGTGTTGGACTGCCACGCAGAGGTTCGATTCCCTGGAAGGGAGAAATATTTGTATAGCCTACATTTATCTCCCTCGTGATTTTGGGTGTAATTTGTGGTTGTTTATGTGTGTGTCCATGGCACTCGCGATATAGGTTTCCCTTGTGTAGGACTGTGAGTTTGTGCATTATTATTATAATCCTGAAAGTTCCTTGTAGGACAACTCGTAGGTAAACGTGAATAACTGCTGTTCACCACCAATAGTAATTCTTAGTGGCACATCCGGAAGTCTATCTTCTTATTTTAGAGGTGGACTCTTGTGTACGGAGTAATTGCCAACAGTGTCTTTTTCTAATTTTAATTTCCTGATACGATAACACATTGACGTTTTCTCTTGTTTGATCTAAATGACTTCATTTAAGTTCTTCCCTACCTGTCTGATTCCGGGGTTTACTATTCTGTGATTTTTGAAATCAATATTGAAAATGATAAATGTTTAAATAAATAAATTGTGAAAGAGTTCGTCCAGGAAAACCTTACCTATTTCTGCCGCCAAGCAGAAGAGTAATGGTGAAATTACAGCCACGTGGAACTTGTTAACTTATGTGTCAGGGTGATGGACGTAGAGGCCGGGTGGCACTGGCACTTGGTAACTTAAAAAAATGTGTACAAATGTATTGATATTAATTTGATATTAAATAATTTATTCATGTTGTAAATATGTACCCCATGTTTTATACAGAAACTTTCTTAATAGCTTGACTTTCTCGTTTAGCTTGGTAGACAAAATATATTATAACTAATTTACATGTGACTTTTAATAATTTACTCATGAATGAGCTAAAGGGTACTATGTTTCAGTTGTGCCTTTTTTGAGTCATTATATTGGAATTGAACTAATAACTACTAAACAATAAGGGCACAGTTCCGTACATTACTAAGTAAAATCCTTTGATATTAGTGCTTTTTGCTTAATAAACTTCAAATATGACTTGTTTATAGTAAAAATCTAAATATTGAAGTCAGTTATGCCCTTTGAACTTGCTGTATATTCAAACAATTATTGAGATATACATATTTCCACAAAAGGAATAGTTACGTTGGTCTTTCTATCCTGATATCAAATATGGATATAACTCAATTTTGATAAAAGTATTAGTTGTGCCCTTTTTCGTTCTGAGGGCAGAATTATAGTTGCGAATTTATATAAGATACGGTATATAGAGCGTCGTTGGTAAAAACATATTACCTAGATTTGACTTGAGTATCATAAATTACAACCGAGTAATTTCTCTCTATCTGCTTCTTTACATTGTAGAATATAAAGTTATATATAAGTATATTTACAAAGAGCAACCCCTAGAGTTTCTTGCTCATTCTTCTTAGGTGAATGTGGCTTACGAGTGAGCAGAGCTTAATCAATATGACGATTTTAAGTGTAATTTCATTAGTTATGAAATACAGATGATTTAAGTTTGAGATATAAAGAGCAATATCTGCCGCCGTTAGTTGAAAGGGCGCTTGTGACAAAAACGCAAAACCGAGAAAAAAATGTTTAAAGAAATAAAATTAAAAAACAATCTAATTTTCTCGTGCGGTGTATAGGAATAGTTTTTAGAAAACAATTTTTTTAATGTTACATGTACAATCTCTACTAACGGCGGCAGAATAATAATATTCCAAGTCAATAACTGGGTAATAGGGTTATGCTACTGTAGTAGCACTACAGTGGTATGACTTTATAGTATATAATTATATATCTTAAATTCAAACTTTCAAGTGACATAATTCTACTCATAATATGACGTATTTCTTTATTATTATATGACTTTTTTTTTAATATTATTATTTGATAAATAACAATTTTCATTATTAATTGAAACCTCGACCTACCTCTGCTGTTATTGTTATCCCTAATAAAGGGCTCATATGTGTAGCATTATTTTAAATTTAAGACATGTTTACCATATGAATGCAATAAATACATATATTGAGTATTGAGTATTAATATCACCTTAGCGCAACTCTATTCCTGACCTAAAGTAATTAAGGGTTAGCATTGATGTGTAAGGATGAGGGCCGAAAGGTGAAAGTTACTTCCGTTTTTTTCTGTCTCATGTCAGAAGTGCGTCTTTGATGAATTAAGTAATTTGCTTCTTTAAATTTGACAGCGGAGTGTTTTACAACCCCTCATTTTCTAACATTTGATAATGACTTCCATTAGAAGCTTCTGAAATTAATTGTATAACTGAGTCACAATATTTTGAATCATAGTTATTCAAATAAATTAAGTGTAAGACGAAGATGAGTAGAATGTGTCAAGGTGGAATGTATCCGGATTGAAGATATTTGGGTTCAGTTAATGAATTTAACCGGAGAATAAATTGGGAATTAACACATTCGTGCGAATTACAATCCCAAGGTAAGGGGTTGCGTTTTTAAAAAAGTTAATATAACTTATAAATTTTAATTAACGCTTTCGTGGTTATTTACTATCTTCACGGTTAAAGTGCCAAACGTTTGATGAGATGGATTTAAACTACCTAGTGCGTGGAATCCGGTTCTTAGTGCTTACAATAATAAAAACAAAAATAGTTTGCCTTCAGTTCCAGGTATGAATATAATGAGTGTGGTTTCTCGAAAAAAGTAAGTGACAATGGTAACGCCGCAAGTAATCGAGATGAGTCGTCGAAAGCGAAAGAGGGTAGACAGATATGTCTGTTCTTAAAACTGTTATCTGCCGCTGGCTAGTCAACCCGTGACCTTGAAGCGTGTAACCGTTCCGAAATATCGGGAAAATAAAAAAAATCATATTGTGATAACCCACGTTTGTATTTGTCTGACGTGACATGTCGTGTCGATGTTATGGCTAGCGTTCACATCTATATGTCGTGTTTTAACGACTTCTGACGATATTTTCAATCAATACCGTCGTGGCTGTCGGAGAGTTCACACGATCGCAATGTTTTCTCTTGAATCATCCGATTCTGATTCAGATTATGAAGAAGATATTTAATTTGTGATGACGGTAACTATACTAAAAACAAAAGAGGGGAAAAAAGAACACATTGAGTTCATCCAGTCTATAATAAAAGAGGGAAGGCGAGTTTCAATGTCTCGTTAAAGAGTATGAAAGCGATGATGAAAGATTGCATACATCTTTAAGAATTTCTAAGGCACTATTCGGCTTTGATGCGTCACAACACTGCACTGGCGCGTGCAGACTTGTCTGATCTGACGTGACGCGGCCGCTCCGCCGCCCCCCTGCCTCACCCGACCTGACGCAAATCGGGATCGCTTCTGATGCAACACAACACAAGCCGTCACTTCAGGTTGCGACACGCTAACATAAATCTATCCATATTAAATGTATGAAACCGATACCGTTCTGACGCGTCACGACACGACACGTCAGACAAATGTATATTAGTATATGTACAAATATATATTTTATAAAAGTCACAATAGTTCACTAAATGGACATTCAAGGAGTATATAAACTAATACTATAAGTTGAATCAACCAATTAGTTTTGCATCAACAATTCCTTATCTCTACTTCCAAGGATGAGTACATAACACGCGAGCTACTTACCGGCCTAAACATAAGTGTAGAGCAACGTACTATTAAATCTTTTAATTTCTTTTATTTTATCGAAGAACGAAAACACCCCTATTTGGCCATACAAAATCTTAACAGTGACGTTATTGGTCTTCCATTCCGTCCATTTTTTCTGATCTATATCACGTGTATTTGTTTTTTTTTTTTTCAAATCAAACCAACGTTTTGGTCACATAATAATTGACAAAAATCAACATCAACCGACTGCTGCGCATGAGTTTCCTGTTCTTTTGTAAGAATTAGGCTATGACCTAAACCGGAGGGTTAAATGAAATTTGGATAATTTAATACCAGTGGCAAAACTCTACTAAATTACGTCATCATCAAGCCGTTTATAAGTCTCACTGCTGGGCACGGATCTCTCAGACGTGGGTTTAGGCCGTAGCCCGCAGCTGACCCAATGCAGGTTGGAGACTCCACACGTTTGAACATTCTTCGACGTGCCGTTTCATCACAATGTTTTCCTTCACCGAAAAACTCATTGTAAATTTCAAATAAAATTTCGCGCGTCAATTCCGAAAAACTCAGAACATTCATGATAGAATATCTAGAACTATTAATCTCGAGAACTATTAATCGTTCCACCAGTAACACAAACAAGTGTAAGAAATGAGGGTTGGAAACTTTCCATGTCAAAAATAACTTTAGAAAATATTCCATGGCTCGCGTACTCCGTATAAAATCCCACCAGTAGGTCATCAATCAGATTGGTCATATCATCAGATGTATCATCAGAGGAATTATCTCTGGGCCATTTGACCGTGGAATGCTGCGCATGCGACGCTTGATCCCGCTCGTTACATGTCCACGAAAAAACTTTGTCAGTTGACGAATTTTCGACTCGTGGCCCAAGGAGCTAGATTGGGATTTGTATTATTTTGTATATGGTTTTGTTGGACAGGTTGATATTACTCGGTAACATATTTCCTGCATTCATAATTGTATATAACTACTTACAAGATTACATTTAGTTAATTAGCTGCGAGTTTATAAAGGGGTTGTTACAAGGTAGAAAATTTATCGAATGACGCGTCCGCCGGGAGTTGTTCTTTAGATAGTAGCTTATGTTTAGCAAGTACTATTAGAGCTCCTTGTGAAAGAATTCGCTTTTGTAGATTGTACATGAGACTTAGCAACTTTGTCTAAGGGTGACGGGTGCTATGGCAGTGCCCTTCAGTCTGGGTAGTGTGTTGGTTACCAACAGGCGCGTGACTTGCTCGTCCCGTCACATGATAATAATAAAAAAACTTGCCAGCCTCCTGGTCACCGGAAGCGAGAAGACGATCTGCAAGATCCCTTGCTAGGAATTTCATCTGTGGCCTCCAAGGGTAAAGGGTTTCAAAAAAACTGCTAACTGAAGTTTATTTGAGCTTTATTACAATTTAAAATACAATTTTAAGGAATATGAACGCAATGAATATAAGCAAAAATAGATGATTACAACAATTCCAAAGAAAGTCCCATAGACTATAGAATTCATTATGTAATAAAAGGATTTTCTGTCGTGTGTAAAACATTTCGTCGTTACTTTTCAGTATTACAAACGCTGATACTATATGGGGTGGTGGTATGTATTATGTTCCTAAGGAATAGAAGAATTTATTCAATAAACTAAAAAAGGTTTACTTCCCATGCAAAATACTAGTTTAAACTACCTCAATATACCTTACCTCAACTATCTAATCGCCAGTATACATAAATTTTATAAGCCTTAAGGTATATTGCATATTTAGTACAAATTTTCATTCATCATTCAGGTAGTTACAAATCTCATTTCTTTTTTCCAACCCATTATTTTACTTTATTTTAGTACATAAACTATCTTATGTCCTAAAGGCGCTGAATAGTTCAACACTTATACCATACACCGGTCCTAATGACAAATTTGGGAAAAACGTTTAAAGCGACTTGCGCCGGCGCATTCGTTCTGCGACATACGCCTCTCACATTGGACACATACATACGTGTTGCTCCGTCTTAATGCTATGGAAACTATGCAATTAAGTCCAGCATAATGTTAACATTCCGTGCATTGTAAGGGTCGTGAAGAAATCACTAAAATAATTAAGTAATTATGTTTCAGAAATGTCTCTCTCTATCTTTCTTTCTCTCTTTCTCTCTCTCTCTCTCTTTTAGATTTAAGAGCTAAACTCTTTTAAGTGTAGCCTTTACTACCTACTGACCTCCATTTTTGATTGGAAGTTAATTTATTTCGTCCTCGTCGTGGTTTGCCTTCCATTTTTCTTCCTTGAGAATTTCTCATGACGTAAGATAGCTCATCATACTTCCTATTCTGTATTCGACTATATCTTCAAAATACATTTCGCGCCTCCGGTAAAGCAGACTTTGCTGCAAAAAATTGTGCTAATAAACCATTTTGAAAATGTAATTTGTACGGAAAAAGAGACGCATTATGCATTTCTTCTAATTTTTTTATAGAGGGCGTAATGCGTAGTTTGTCGAGATCTAGTACTATTACTAGATCTAGACAAACTACGCATTATTCTCTATAGAAACTATAGGGTCTCAAAAATATTCGACGAAAAACATCAAATTTAGACTTTTGAAACTTTTAAAGACAATTAATAATTATTTTGTAGATTATGAATTAATTATCCAGTATCTACAAAAAGTATGGGGAAAGTTTAGGAGCTGCGCTAGACTGGTCATTATGGAACTGCCTCTGTGGCCCAACCGTTACCATACTAGTCTGCTATGCAGAGGTCTCGGGTTCGATTCGGGCCGGGAGAAATATATAAATAGCCTACATTTATCTCGTGACTTTTGGTGTAATTTGTGGTTGTCTATGTGTGTGTCCATGGCACCCGCCATACAGGGTTTCCCTTGTGCGGGTATATGAGTGTCTACGTTATTTATTTATTTATTATGACAATCTTTGGTTGAAGTCTATTAAACTATCGGCTGAGGTAATGATGATGAAAAGTATCAAAGACAAATAATAAATTCTTTATATTACAAAATTCGTCCACGATCGAAAAACGTCAAACCACGAAATATAACAATCACGCGCAGAAATGCTTCTAGACAGGTCATCTCACCCACGCACCTGGTCTCGCTTCACGGGCGATAGAGACAGCAATAGCGTCAAGTACCTCATGCGAACTCGTAGCCTGGTAAAAGAAATCAACTTAACATTTTAATGGCAGAGCTATGTTTTGGAACCAACGACACTGGACTACAACGGAAAACGCCAGCAACAAAGCACAACTGTGAGGCAATAATGAGTTCTAAATGTCTCACGACTCACAAGCACGATGGCGATGATCTCACGGCTATTTCCGACTGTAATTAGCGACCAGAGCCTCAGTCCAGTGGCCACAAACTCTCAAGTCATTGAATGAAATGAAGGATCTGTGCTTATTTCTGTCCTCACTTTGCGAGGTTTTCCAAGGAATTGTATTGATGACTTGATGATTCATTTTTGTGTTGTAGTTAAGAGGTTTTTTGTGCAAGGCATTAAGGTAATTAATCGTACGTAGGATTTGTTAAAGGTTAAGGAACTGTGATGAATCATAGGAGAGCTGAAATTTAACGGCATAGTGGATCTAGCGCTACTTTCTCCGTCCTAATGCATACGGCAAAGGTATTTTTTTTGACAAACGCGTGTCATCGTAGATCACATCATGGCTAAATATCTAGTGTGATTGTAACCAAGCATGTGTTTATTTATTAATTTAAAATAAAATAACGACTTTTACGTTTACTAAAGAAAAGAGGAAGGTTTTTTTATAAAACCAAGTGACGGTACCAACAAGTTTTTATGCCTGGTGGTAAGTGACACGCCTACCATAACAGATGCACATTACTCCTTGGCGGGAGAAATATATAAGGTGGCAGTATTTCCTTAGACAAAACGATTCACAAGAAGCTCTGCTGCTGCTAAAAATACTATCGGGTACTGTACTGTGAAAAAAAAACAGATTCTTATCAAGTCGATGTTGACGCAATTATCGCACTTGATACAGTTAGATGGAAACAAGTCACATTATTCCACCTTAAACAACATTTTGTTTATTTCAATAACTATTTGAAAACGTTTAAGCTAAATCTGTTAAATTTGCAAAAATTGGGGATATGAGTGGCTAGGGTATTTGCGGTTGTCTCTTGTTTGTCCATGTACAGCGTCGGGAGCGCGTCATGCTTGACTTTTAAGATTTAATTTCAACTCTTGTGCCGCTTGCGATAGGTCCGGGCTTGTTATGCCATTGGCTGTACCTCGTTTCAGGACTGCAAATAGTGTATTATGTGTGGAGGTTGGGAGGAAGAAGATTGAAAATTGAAAATTAATAATTTAAAAATGAAATCAGATTTTTGTTGGATTGCGAGTGGCGTCTCTATCCTATAGGGTCCTGGCAGAATACCAGCGTCGCGGGCAGCCGCGTCATTTATGCTGAGCCAGCGCCTTTTTCACTGCCATGACTTCCAAGTGTAATATTAGTAGATAAGAATATCATTATTGTTATATACATATAAGTTAATGCCTATATCATGTATCTGATATCATGGTGGTGAATAAAGCTTTTATCTATCTATCTATCTATTTCAAATATGTAAGTATTATTAAATAGCATTAGAAGAAAAAAACACAATTGAATAATAAAAACTTAAAACACCTTAATGCCAATGCCAGTTAAACAGGATTGATTTCGAAACTATTGTTTGTATAGTAAAACGAACTTTTGTACGCATATCAAAAAACAATAACTTCGAATGATCCATCAATGTCTGTGGTAGGTAATACACGATGTTAAAAAAGAGGATTATGTTTTAGTTTAAGGCCAAAGTTGAACGATATTTGATACCATCTAGTTAGTACCGAAACGCCAATCAAAATTCAATTATTGATTGACTGCGGTAAGAATAGTGCAGGAAAAGAGAAGCTTATTAATAGAAAATAGAGAATAATAATAATAAGGTAAGGAAAATAATTCGTATATCAGGCATTGGCAATTACGCTACCGACAAGAACCTAGTTCTTAAATAATTAGAAGAAGTGTAACGTATGAATTGAGTATATATATACGAAACATGCATTTGACATACCTAGATATAGATCCAGATATCCTGAGTTACACATGATAGAAAACGTTAATGCTGGATTGCACTGTAAGCACATACTACATATTAGATGCTTAGATGGTGCCGGTTTGTTTCCTTGTATTCTATTTTATTTTTACTATTGACAAATGTAACGTCCTTACTTCATTTATATAAAATTTATAACGCACGAGTATGTAATAGCGGTGAACACTTGGTTTTCAAATGAGAGGCCCACGGTTCAACTACCTGTGACGGCATGTACTTACCTATGACTTTGATTTCCAAACATACATTTGTGAATATAGCAATATCTCTCACTAACGATGAGGGAAAACCTCGTGATGAAACTGGATGTTCAAGTTTAGATGCCCTGAAAAACATGCGAAGTCACGGGTAGTGGGCAGCAACTATGGTTTTAGAGGATGTCCTTGCCCAGAAGTGGGATACGGGTATAATAAGTTGAAGATAATGATGATGAGCTATTCAATTTGAAAGGCTAGAATCGAGTAGAGACTCGTGATGGCTACACTTTGGAAATGGAACTATTTTTTTTTCGGATCTAAAGGATCTTTACATGTCATCCGTGACCATGGGACCTGCAAACAGCTCATGGTAGTAGATAGTTTCATATCCAAGGCTTAAGCATTTCTTGTAAATTTAAATTTCTGTCCATTTTTTTATAATAGCACTGTATGCAAGTTCGTATGAACGGGCAATGTTATTTCCTTATTTCCATGCCTATTACGTGTATCTTGCGTGTTAAAATGACAATTATATACAATTTAAAAGAGCAAAGTCGCAATCTTTTTCAATTTTGGTTTTGAGTGAACAAAGATTTTGATCAGAAAGCATAATTATTTATTATGATATCAAGTGAAGGGACGAACAGGTCGTGCTGTGTGTGTGGTAAGTGACATGCCTACCAATAACAGTAGCAGTGTTTAATGAAATTGCGGCAGAAGTAGGTATGGTGGCAGCACTTACCTGGATGAAACATTTCACAAGCAGCTCTACTGGTAATATCTAATACAGGACGTCTTGTTGCACAAGATGCTTGAAGCTCAAAAGGAATTATAGAAATAAAATGCAGTCAAAAGTTTGAGATATAAAAAAGGTCTAGATACAGAATATCAAAATTGAACTGATCTAAGTAACTCAATTAGAGGGCCTTACAAACATAATGCCAAAATTTTTAAAAAGGCCTTCGCAAGTCCTTAAAACAGCGCTTGTCTCTTAAAATCTTAAAAAATGCTTGAATTCAATACCAACTGATATTCAATCCTTAATAACATGATGTATTACTAAGCGATTTGGCGCTCGCACTAATTATTCCATTTAATACCTTTTGTTTCACCTGTCTCACTAATTCTTAAACGAAAATACCGGTCTCATTTCATTCAATCATTTAATGCATCAATCACTTGGAGATTCAAAGCGAACTAATACGATATTCCCCTAAACGTAATTTGATACGACACTAATATAATAGTCGAAGAAATTAAATCCTTGCATTTAGGCCTTTCGGTTTTAAAACTTGTGCTGCTTGAATATGGCTTATAGGCTATAAAAACAATACAGCTCCAATTTTCATTCATGTCTTGTTTTGATCTCTTTGGACTTCTGTCTACAACTCTGAAAGAGTGGCCAAAAAGAATCTTGGCATCAACATACGTGCTAAAAAAGGAATTACCTCTAAACAATTCCAAACACATGGAGATATCACCACTTCTTGAATGCAAGAAGTGAAAGAAGAATCTGCAACTGCAAGAAAAGTGAAGACTTGGACGCCAACTATAGTAAAGATAACAAAAGGAAAGGAGAACTCTTTAGAATTGCAGAAACATCTTACAATAAAGAAGTATAACAATATGAGTATAATTTTCGATAATCCCAATATCAGTATCAATTAACGCAATTGAAGTTACTAGAGTTTACATTTCAAAGCTTCTGTAGGTGGTCCAACGAGGTGGTCTAGTCCCATGTGCTTATGTACTTAAGTAACCCACCCATTTCCTACGGCAGGTGGTTCCATTCACAACTCGTCCTCATAACAAGTACTATTAAACATTTGTCTTCGAAATATTACTCTTATAGGATATTAACGGGTCTTATTACCCCTGAACAATCGCTAAAATTAATAACTCCCGCTGGACAAAAAGAATCATTTTCAATAACACAAACTTATTTACAGCTCTTTTATTTTGCAAAGACCTGCGTTCTTCCTACTATTTGTATAGGAAACGGGGGACAGCAAAAAGTTTTATGAACTTAAACTTCGTAAAGCCTCATAGATTTCCTATTTTTATAAAAGATATAAGGGTCTTCGCTAGGATTGTAACATTTTTTCCTCCAATGTGATTGCTTGGCCAATTAGTAAGAAAAATAACAGTCGATCGCGCTAAACAAAAGACGACACTGACGTATTGTTCCTATTTGTTGCCCAAAATAATAACATTTCATACTTTTGGCACATCTTTTAACACCAAAACGACCTTAGTTAACAATAACTTATGAAACAAAAACAGTCTTATGACAATAGTTTTAATACACAAAGTATCACGTATAAAAGTATAACTTAAGACATTATGGTGTAAAATAATACTATGAACAGTAGGAAGCTTATTATAGCATATTATCGCAGTTGTATTTGGATGTTGGAATTAATATAAGAGGCAAGAGAACTTTGAACATTGATTACTATTTGGGTTATTTATTTAAGACTCTCGAATCTCCCATTGCTCAAACAATCAATTTCGAATTCTCATTTTCAAGAACTAAGTATCAAGTGGTACCACTATAGCTGAAAGCGACACGAAGAAATCCAGTCGCCTCATTCTGTTGGCGAGTCTGACTGGAACTTGCGCTTGAACTCTTGCGGCCAAAGCTATTGGCATTATTACTTTGGAGGATACATCGCAATTGTCAGTGATGTCCTGTGCCAGATTGAGACATCCGAACATTTCTCTGTTTCGGCTTTCACGAGACCCTTATCATATGGTATGTTGACGTCCACAAGAAGTACCTAGCAATTATTGTTTTTATGAAAAGCGTCAATTACAATTTTGGTGAGAAGAATTCAAAACAAGCTTTTGACAACGATATACAAAACTATTCCACATACTTTATGATTATATTTTATGACTGTCCTTAATAAGATTCATTGTAAAAGTTATTTTTAATTCTTAATCAAAACATTCTAAGACTAAGCTCTGTTGACCCACCCCACACCGTGTGAACTGACGAGTGTGTCTGACAACAACTAGATAGAGCATTGTGTGAGATTGACCGTCGCACACCAGTACCGTTGTCCGTCACGTTGGGTGACAAATACAAATCGCACGCTCGACACGCGAAATTGGCCGATTAAATTGCTAGCAGGGGCATTTCTCGAGCCCTATTGTGATTGGGGATTATTGATCATTGTTGTTTACCAATTACCATTCTCTATAACGGTAAAGAAAAATGTTATGATGAAATGTGCACGGAGAAAGTTAAAAAAATTCTCGAAGTTGTATGAAGTCGAAATTGCATTGAGCCAGCACTTGGCGGACTATAGTTTTTTTTATGTAAAGAAGGAGGCAAAATAGCAGACGAGTCATATGATGGGGGGTGGTCATCATCGCCCATGGACATTTGCAACATCAGATGAGCTGCTGATGCGTTGCCAGCATTTGAGAGCCCTGTAAACACGCTTTTAGTAAAACCCCATGTCATGGCGCAAAGGAAATACTTCAGGAAGAAGATCATCAATCTGCAAAGGTTCGATGAAGGAACGAACGAGATGTCCGCGTAGTTTTACAATGCCAGGCATCGAAGATGTGTAAATGGGCTCTACTCCTTTGGCGGGAGGTGCGATGGTAGTAACGAGACGGTGGCACCAGTTCGAAAAGTTCCTCAGAGCAGTCTAAATCTGTTAGAGGAGATCTGTGCCGGATAATATACGCACTATCAGCAATCTTGAAGCCTTCTCAGTTTCAAGACGGTTTTGTTTGATAGCGAAGATTATAGCTAGCGCCATCTTTTACTTTCTTGACTTTATCTTGGTTGACAAGAATATGCCAGTTGAGTGTAGCTGTTCTGCAGTTGTCCTTGAGCGTTTATTATCCAGTATAACCATGTCGTCACAGCAGTGGTGACCCAGTGAGAAAACGCTTGGTTCTCAATTGGATGCATGGTCGAATCGCTGTAGTAGCATGTCAGTCAACAGCGTATGAAGCTACACTCTTTTGTTCGAATATAGCCTCTAGACAACGGAACAAGATCCGTCAATGCGTAGCTTGTTAGAAAAAAAAATTGTACTAGACAACATCGCATACGTTGCTCTGATCACAAAGGAACTAAAAATTGTGTAATGGAAATCAGAATCAACGACGGTATCACAAACACCCAAAGCAGAAATTAAGTTATTCTAACCCGGGACCTCAGAGATGGTGACGGTGACACCATGAAAACCAGTGTGCAAGCCACTTGACTGCGGAGGTCATCATTATCCGTATCTATATGACTTTCAATTTAAGTTACATACATTTGAGAATGTTTTATAGAAATATTTTTAGCTGACAATGAAGGGAAACATAGTGATGAAAACCATCCCGTATTGAGCCAGCGTGGCGGACTATGGCCTTAATGTTCTTCTTGGAAGATACCCGTACCTGTACCTAGTGGGAGTAGATCTCAGCTCTCTCTCTTTAAAAACTTTTTACATCACACGTGCACGTAAATAAAATGATTGCATACAGGCTAACTTCGAGGTTCGCAATTCCCGTACCGCCCATGACACATGCAACGATTTTCATCACACTTGCACGTAAATAGTACCATGATTGCACGCAGGTTAACTTGACTATAATGCGCCAAATAAAAACCCCGGGCTTTTTTCTTCTCATTACAGCCATGTTCGGTAATGAGAAGAAAAGGTCTGATGGTTTTATTTGGGTAATTATAGTCGAGTTAGCCTGCAACGCAATCATAGTAGTATTAAGGTGCAAGTCTGATGAAAAACGAGAATTACGAACCTCGACTCCGAAAGCCTTTCTTCGACTTCAGGCTTCTAATAGAGTCTCGTTCGTAATTACTTATTTACCGTTTTAATACACAATGTACTATAGTACATGAATATATTATACACTCTACGGTGATACATACAATTAGTTGTGAACAACTAATAATTTGTACACTATGGATAGAAAATTAAGTGAAAGAGTTAATAACACATCTCAATAGCAGTCAGAGAGAAGGAATTCAATCATTTGGACAATGAAGCGCGCACAATTAGGGCCGCGGATGAAGCAGGTGAATCCGTCCGCTCGTCCGTCTGTCACCGTACGATTAATCACGCGGGATTCTTGCCAATGACAGTTAATATTGTGTGATGTGTGGCACAATTTATGAGAAGTAGCGTGAACCGTAGAGAACTGTGCAGGTCTAGCAGCTTACCTAAAAAAAATATTCTCTCACTTAGTAACATATGCTGCAAGCTGAAATGTATTGTAAAACAGCGTTTAATAATAACAATAACGCATACACTCAACATAGCCCCGCACTAGGAAAACCCTGTGTCGCGGATGCCATCGAGAGAAATAAATGTAGGCCATACAAATATTTCTCCCGGCCCGGGAATCGAACCTGGGACCTCTGCGTGGCAGTCCGGCATGGTAACTGTTCGGCCACGGAGGCAGTTTGTAGCATTGCAAGACTGGCCACCTTGGATTCAATAGACAAGCGTGCCAAGAGGTATATAGGTGACTCGGAATTAGTAAATGCGAAGGTGCAGAGCCTTGAATACCGCCCTAGAGTTGCCTACTTATCGGCAATCTACAGGATATACCACGAAGAGCGTGCCATGGAATTGCATAATTTGATTCCGCCTTTCCATTTCCATCATCAGGGGACTAGACGTGGGCTGGAGTTCCATCCCTATGTTGTGGATATTCCCAAGATTCGCGCGAAGCATTTCGCTTCCACATTTATATGGCGAGCGGCTTGGGAGTAGAATATCCCCTGTCTGCGGACTTGTTCCCCGAACGCAATATAACTTGGACCTTTTCAAGGCGTGAATCAACGTTATTTAGGTCGTCACTCCATCAGGTGAGATGGAGGTGAAATGCGCACTTGTTTTTTAACCGACTTCAAAAAAGGAGGAGTTCTCAATTCCTCTGTATGTTTTTTTGTATGTATGTTACGCGATAACTCCGTCATTTGTGAACTAATTTTGATGATTATTTTTTTGTTGGAAAGACGGTACCTCAGATGTAGTCCCATTTAAATTTCAAGAAAATATTCCACTCCACTTTAAGGGTGGCAAACTAGGGGATGAATGACATTTGAGGTCGTTTTATTTAACCGGAGGTTAGGTTATTATATATAAAAAATACGATATACCAACATGTCAAAATACGAGTATATTTCTCTACATCGACTCACCTTTGTGAAATTTCCGTGGCAAAGAAAGTTAGTCTAAATTATGAGATAAGAGTGGAAGGATGATAATTTCAAATTTTGTATGGGAGTGGAAGGTCTAACAAAAGATTACTGTGAGAAAGATAATAAGTGATATTAAGGGAACGAAGGACAAGACCAGGAGGGATTGAAATGAATAGAAGTGTAATATAGATACACCGATAATTTGGACGTAGTTAAGCAAAAAGGATCCAATCAACAAAATTCTCAAAAAATTAGTTATATGTACCAAATGGTTCCAAAAATGTAACCTCTTAGATCAGTGAAAAAATTCCAACATATAAACAAAAATAAATGTCTCTGGAGTTACATGATATTGTAAATTTTGAAAATAAAACAAGAGTGAGAAACACTTTTAAACTTCAAACTGCCACATCTCGAAAGTGAATGGATGTGGATTGGATTCTTTTTGTTTAACTACGTCCATTTATTATTAATTAAGTAAGTAGTCATAAATTGTTAGCATAAGAGGTAATAAGTTTGTACGCGCTGTCTGTATATAAAGACAATTTAGAGAAGACGTGTTTTACTTTTACAGACTCCCATATTTAACAAGAAGAAGGAAGATACATTACCCCAATCCCAATTAATGGGACGAAAGTAGAATTATTTATATGATTTCTAACTTTATAAGAGAGAAAACAAAAGAAGAATGGATTATAAAGAAGATGAGACATTATATCACGAGAGTAAACAACGAGGTTTTTTTTATTGTGACTCGGCAAAATGACTGCACCGCGCCTGATGGAAAGTGCAAATACAGTCCAGAGATGAGAGTAACGGATGGAAAACACAAATATTTTCACTCCGTCACTATCATATTGCCGATCTGACCAAATGCTTCTTCACACTACGTTTGAAGGACTCGATGTTATAGAGGGGAGGGAATACATGCGCCGGGAGTTGGTTCCACAATTTGATGGTTCGGCATAAAAATGAATTGCCAAACTTTTTAGTGCGGGACGGTATTGAACTGACCGTCCAACTGTGGCAACGCAGTCCGGCACGGGTGGTCCGCTGATGGAAAGGAGAGGAAGGGATAAGGTTGAATAACTCTTCAGAGCACTCACCGTGGTACAGGCGATAGAATACGCTAAGAGACGCTATATCTCTGCGAAGCTGTGACAGATGATAGAGATGCATAGTAGGAATAAGAGATACTGCGCCTCACATAAATGCAGTAAGGGCAGGAAGATAATAATTCTAAACGCTAATCATTTATAACTTAATCCTCAAAACACAGATGCATTCGCTCTACATTTCTGTATTGAGAGTGGGATCACTCAGTCATTTTGAATACAAAATACAGCCTGAATGTGGTCCTCAAAGGTGGCACATTGTAGCTCTTATAAAGCCTGTATTTGCCACTTGCGAATGCTAAGGTTGTCATTATTGAATCACTCGACTGGTTTTTTAGTCGACAAAGCCTCTTTGCTTAACTTGCTTAACAGCCTCCGTGGTTACCATGCTGGACTGCCACGCAGAGGTCTAGGTACAATTCCCGGGTGGGGAATATTTATATGGCCTGAATTTATTTTTCTCGTGAGTTTGGGTGTAATTTGTGGTTGTCTATTTGTGTGTCCATGGCACCCACGACACTGGGTTTCCCTAGTGCGGGGCTATGTTAAGTGTGTTCGTTATTATTATAACTCAATATGACCAAAAGTGTCGTAAGTGTCGCAAAGCTATCGTTTTTATAACTAAAGTGTGTTGTCCGTATATATATTTTATTTTCATTAAAATGAATTCATATTTCGATGTTGAAGAACCTTAAACCGAATGATCATACATATATGTTAGAGGGATATTCGATTGTATTTCTACTTAGTTATCAACAAACAAGTAAAAAGACTATTTGTGTTTCGAAAACGGCTTTTAAGACTGGCATGTAAATAACAACAGCAAACTTATAGACATTATTAATAAAACAGTAACGAGCATTTCAATAATCAAGCAAGATGTAGCAGAATCCTAATGAACGCGCAGGTTCATAAGTTGCAATGATGTGATGAAATGGGCAGCGAATATGGCGCAAGCGCAAATGTTATAAATTGCCTGCGTGCTATAGCTGATCGTGTCAATAGTCTGCGGGTACACAGCTCTGGTTATTAATGCGTTCGTGGTGGCTATTCGTTGATGAAGTATGTGGGATGCGAATAATGATTGTACGGAACAATAACGGGTGTTAAGATATATTTTCCTGCTTTGAATTGAACAGAAAATATTAAATGTATTAATTATGAATGTAGATGGATTTTAGAAGAGAGGAAGGTTGAAGAGACAAATAAGTTATGTAAAAAATTAATTTTAAATGAATGACGTACACGGTGAGATGATGGGTGACAAAAATGACAGGCAAAAGTTGTTGAAAGCTGTTTTTGAACTCTTGTATCGATCTGTGCATGGTGTGAGATTAAAACCGAATACGACACAAAAATATAAAGTTCTTTCATTGATTGAAAGATTTGGAATAATAAACATTTGTAAATTGGGATCTTAAGGTTTTTTTTCTATCAAATACTATTTATTAGATATGTTCGCTATAACAAATGACATCTCTTTAAAGATTTGCAGTACCAACCCTCAAATTGAACCAGAATTCACAACATTTTATATCAAAGTGGAATGACCTTATTTCCCAAAAGTTATACGAAATTTCTGTTAAGTGCAGATTTCCTAACGTCGTTGCATTTCCCGTTAAAGCAAGATATTTTAGCTATCTTTGCGAGGTCAGGGTCATATTTATGGAATATCTAAGGAGTTCTTAGAACTTCATAATTGCTACACATTGTAAATGAAACTTATCCGGATCTCATGACGCGGCACTCTGCCGAAATCTACGACCTGTAAAGAGTCCGAAACGTTGCTTTGTTTGAAAAAAGTAATGTACGCGATTACGATCCGAAAGACATAGCCTGGACTTCGAGTAATTTTAAACATAGTGCTTCCAAGGTGCAGAATTATCTTTCACCGCCTGTTGTTCTTTAAAATTAACTATTTCTTCTTTAAGCAATCCTCGGGAACATTCTTTGTTGTATATTTAGACGTGGATATTATTCTGAGCACAATATAAATATCTATATTGCTATTTATGCTAGACACAAATGTGCCCCAATAACAGTGGGAACCTCTATTCTCAAAGTTGTTGTCGAGTATGTCTGCATCAGACAAGAGGTCAATCGTCGAATCCGACTCAGTTGGGCAGCTTTCGGGAAGCTCCGGGACGTCTTTTCGTCCGCAATACCGCAATACTTGAAGAAAAAAGTCTTCGAGCAGTTCGTGCTTCCAACGATGAACTACGGCTCTGAAACGTGGTCACTTACTATGGGCCTCTCAAGTCACTCAACGAGCTATGGAGCGAGCAATACTCGGCATATCTCTATGTGATCGAATCAGAAATGAGAAGATCCGTAGGAGAACGAAATCACCAACATGGCTCAAAGGATTAGCAAGTTGAAGTGGTAGTGGCCAGGGCACATAGCTCGTGCGCCGCACTCTGACGGAGACTGTAGGGCACGACCTATCGCTGTCGAGCGTGGTTGCCGCCATGCTCGATAGCGAGGAGTCCTGGGAGGCGGTGGCCTCCTTTTGCGCAGAGTTTATGTCGCAAAAGGAGGCCGCGGAGCGGGTGCGCGAGGATGCGGCGGACGCGCAACCGATCCGGCGCAGACGTACGGGGAGAAGGCGAAGGCAGTTCGCTGCTCGCCTGATCCCTTAGTGAGACCAGCAGGCTCTGGACAGGGACTCCGGAGCCTGCATTGCACGGCCTCACTCGTCTGGGGGGCGGGTCGGAGGACAACCAACTCGCCCCTCCGTTGGCGCGGGAGCCCTGGCGTAAGCTAGGGCGGCCGGGCGGCGTCGTGGTGAATGTTCACTGATCCCACGGCGCCGACTCAACCGGCGAGAGTGAAATGCGGGGGGTTTTAGTAGGGTAGGCCCTTCAGTCTAGAGGGAGAGTCCCCGCATAACCCCTGAGTCTCCCTCGGCTCAGGGGTATCCATAAAGATTTCCCCCCGGTCAAAAAAAAAAAAAGGGCACGTAGCTCGTACAACTGACGGCCGTTGGGGCAGAATGGTTCTTGAACGGAGACCACGAATCGGAAGGCGTTCTGTGGGATGGCCCCCTACTGGATGGACGGATGACCTGGTAAGGACGGCGGGTAACTGATGGACGTACATCGCGTCCGACTGGTTAGTCTGGCAATCTTTAGGGGAGGCCTATGTTCAGCAGTGGACGTCTTCCGGCTGATATGATGACAATGATGACAAATGTGCCAGATAATGACACCAGTCGCCTGATAACTCGAAAGTGTCCTGAACTATTAGTACCAGAGAGACGGAATTCACTCTGGATTGCGTAGTAACGCAAAACACCAGAACCAATGTAGAAAGGTTCCCATTATAGTCATACTGGGAATTCCTATCGGGAACACAGTGCAAACTATTAAGCCTTCGAGGTCGTCTGCGTAATATTAATAAATGGTTACGAATGGTAAGTTTTAAGACCAGGATGAGATGTGTTTTAGTACTTCATGACTATGGCAAACCATGCGTATCAGAATATGATATGCGTATCAGCGTAAAGCAGAGCCATTAGCTAAATTTCAGACCTTTTTATTTCACACGATATTCTCTGATACTAAACACTCTATGTAACGTACTTTATATCTATTTGTTGAGGTAGAAACAGAATTATTATTATGTTCTAATTACTTTATAATTGATCGTTAATTATAATTACAACATTTTTATAAAAAAAACAACCTGAAACGTTCGTGGAATTACGTCTATTTGACAAGTTTTATTGAAATCGATTACCGATTATATTACAGATTCATCCCTACTTTGACACCCTTGGTGGTGAAATATTTTCTTCAAATTTAAATGAGACCGATACTGAGGTACCCCTTTTTAAATAAAAAGAGGAATATCAAAATCGGTTCACAAATAATCGCGTAATCGCGTAACAAATACAGAGTGGAACAGAACGACCGACAAAGCCGAAAACTATGAATAGTCTTAAATATGTACTTAATTGTACTGAATCTTTTTGCTCTAAGTGTAATAGTTTCCGAGTTATTCAATGCTAAAGATTTGCTTGAAAGTCTGTGTTGTCAACCCTACATCACAAAACACAGTATTTAGGAGGCAACTACCGGGACGTACTCAGGGCAAAAAGCTTTGTAATTTAATAAGTCGTTGACCTCCGTCATTGATCAGCACCCATCATGTGATTGATGATTATATACGCGGGTATTCTATCGTATTACTTTGTGAGTAATTAACACCCTTAAATTCCGTTTTTGACCACCCAATACATTTACCGAAAAAATGCACCTCTCATAGAATCTTCGGGAGACATGTTGTCTCTAAACTATGCGTTGACAACAACTTAAGAAAAGTAAAGTTCTCTAAATGACCCTGTCAGGAGTTCAACTCATATTGTGTGCGTCATAAGATAAGACTAACTTAAATAAACATAATTAAATTAAGTAAACACGTTCTACAACATGCGTCAAGTACTCAAATTACAATAGTCTCGTAATCCTTAATCCGGCCCTAACGTAAAACAGTAAATTTTAGGCAGCCAATCACGTCACTTTTCACCGCTTAGAGATGCACACTTGATACCTGTAATCTGTTTTTGGTAGCAAAACCGGGAGATCGTTTTTTTTTTACTAGTCTATTTTTCAATGCATTTGGAAATACTTTTAATTTACACTACAAGAATTTACTAACCTTAAAACGAAGAGTTCATTTTAATGAGATCAACATTTAAAACTAAACTTTCTGTTAACTTGAGCTGAGTAGTTGACATTTTAATAAATGTAATGTAAAAATAAATAAATCGGTTCTTGGAGGTCTGCAGACTACCTCCACGGTTCGTTTTCTTATTTTTCAGTATCGATTATCACATCGCCAAATTTGATTATTTATTACAATTCATTAAACGACCTGCATTTAACTTACTTTTACTTTTGAATTGCTCATGGTACTTATAGCATACAAGATGATTATTGCGAAACCTATAATTAACATTTAGATATTTAATAATCAACGATATCCGACGCGTACGCCGCCGACGCGCGCATCTCTATGCAGAGTTGCCAACTAAACGACTTTGTCCCTTTATTTTGACATCAAAAACGTCTTTTATTTCTAGCGACAAAAAATTTGGTATTTTTTGGCGAGTATTTAATTAGGTTTAATCGTTTAAAATGTAATATTATTTTTATCTTAGTATTCAGGAGTCTTTTGCCTATACACTGTGACCATAAAGTTCTGGCCAATTAAATGGACCTTCTGTTTTTATATTTGATATTTGCTGGTATAATTAGTTCAAAATGCCTGGTTGTATGGTAAACTCGAGGTCTCATGTTTATCTCGTGTTTATAACACAAAACAACGTTTACTTATAAATTTTTGGGTTGTGGCAGCAACTTATTGGAATGCTGCCGTTATTAAGTAGTGTTTGTGTTAAGCAAGTAAAATGTATTAGTGTGTTTGTGTGGAAAACCACATCGGCGTGTGACCGGCACACCTAGAAATGTGTCTGGAATGCCTGCAAGAGTAAAGAGGACATGGATAAATCGAACATCCTTTTAATTTAAAGTCAATGTTTTTAGAATACCTATTCAAGTGAGAACGCTTTTATTTCTTCTGCGATTGCTAATGACACCAACGCCGCCTGTGGGGCAGTAGATGTGCTAACACGATTGATTCGCTTAAGGTTGTTGTACCGCGAAAGGTTTAAATCCCGACGAACATTTTTCAAGTGCTCTGATTTTACATTTAAAGTAAATAAAACTCATGTATGTAGGCATATTTTCGGCTTTGTCGGTCGTATCGTTCCACCTTGTCTGTAAAAAAATACATTAAATACATATTTGAGAACCTCCTCCTTTTTGAAGTCGGTTAAAAATAAAAAAGATCGCTGTAATATACAAGATGACCGATTCGATATACTCATGTGAAAATCAATAAAAGCTAAATGAGTGAGTTACGAGAGTCGCTTATCCATAATCCACGACAAAGTGTGAACGGATTTGCTTCCCGTCGCAAACAGAGGGTGGCAACCCCTACATCAATGCGATTTGGATTTTTCTTTTACAATTATACTTACCGCTTATTACTAAGCACTTAGAATTTCTGACAATGTTTTTCATAGTTCACTATTTCGGAATTCTTACACGCCTTTGACTCTTTACTCATCTGTAACGTACAGTTTAATGTACAACTTACACTTACTTAACGGTAATGGGGACTTCGAACTGATGAGAAGAAGATTAATAAACTCTTTGAAGCCATATACTCTTAACGTACATTAGGTCAGAACGACAGACTATAACATAAATTTTAGGCTCCAAAACCGCTCCTTGGAGAACACCCTATAAGGAAAATTATTAATTAGAGCTTTTTACAGAACAGACCCGACCTCAGCAACAGATTATGCATGAGTCAGGTGTATTGTGTACTGAAACGCAGCTTAGAGGTCATAATATAGGGCGAGGTAGGGCGAGGGCAGCAGCGATTAAGGCGGAACACATCCGGTTAATCGATTTTGCTACAGTTATTAATGGGACAAAAGTAGGTCACACAAAGCTTTTTCAAAAGACTAAACGTAACCTTATTATTCTAATACAAATATTTATTCACCAAATTTATGCTTAACGTACTGTATTTATGCCTTGTTTTATAGATTTTACTTATCTAATGTTACTTATTACCAGCTTGTGTTTATTTCTAGTCTTGTATGTACGTGTCTGATCTTTTTAACAAAAAAAAAAAGGAGAAAAGAAAAGAAATTTCAAGGAAAGGAGGAGGTTCTCAATTCGACTATGTTCTTTTTTCTTTTTTTTCTATGTATGTAACGCGTTAACTCCGGTATTTGTAAACCGATTTTCATGATTCTTTTTTATTGGAAAGAGGGCACCTCCATAGTGGTCCTATTTAATTTTGAAGAAAATCATCCACCTGTAAGGGTGACTGTTCACGCATGAAGATTCATTTTTATAAATGGCGCCTAAATTTTATCATAAGGAGCAATTATTTTAATGGTTGATTTTGCTATTCTCCAATTCAAGGCGTTTTCCTCTCTTAATATACTTAGAGTAGTGAGTGACAAGTCCCGTATAGTGACGAACTAAGGGATGAATCCGGATTTGCGCACTTTCCGGTAACCGATTTCAATAAAACTTGGTAATTATATGTAATTCCACGTACTTACGAGGTTGATTTTTTTAGTACTCTGTACTGAGATTATTGCTACATCGTTTTTTGTTTCATGTGTCTCTAATAGTAATCTATATATGTCTAACGAAATTACTTGATCTACAGCAGCAGTAGAGCTCCTTATGAAAGAGTTCGTCCAGAGAAGTACTGCCACCTTACCTATTTCTGCCACCAGCAACAATGTGAGCATTACTGCGTTCCGGCTTAGAAGGGTAAGGGTACTGGTGAAATTACAGGCACATGGGACTTGTGAACTTATGTTTTAGGGCGATGAGCGCACTGGCAGTGCCCATAAGATTGTTGCGATTTAAAGCTCGCTTACCAGCAGGCGAACACTTGTTGTCCCATCACTTGGTAGTATAAACAAAAATACACTATTGAAAGTTTCTTATTTTTTAGTTTTAGCTTGTATACTAAAGTATAACCGCTCACGCGATGCGCTCTTCCTACCGCAAAATGGCGGCTATTTGGTTTCGCAAATTAGAAAAGCATTCAGTTTAAATACAAGTTTTTATAAATAAAAAA
>NW_020653850.1:2355339-2448099 GCF_003589595.1 Hyposmocoma kahamanoa
TTGAAGACTACGTGTTAGATAAAGATGTATGGAAAGACGACACGGCTCCAGAATCCACACAAATTTGATTCAAAGTGTATTCCATAGCATTTAAGTTTATTTGAAAAGAGCAATCCCTAGAGTTTCTTGCTCGTTCTTCTCAGGGAGGTCAGCGTAGTGAACGAGCAGTAGCTTAAATGTGACGTTTTCAAGTGTAAATTTATTTTACCTATGGAATAAATAATCTTTGACTTTGACTTTGTTCCGTCACTTGATATTACAAAAAAAGGCGGCCACGGTCCCTAGTTGTTGCGGATTGTGTTGATGCTTAGCCCGCGGGAACGCGCCCGCGAGCCGTGCGCGCCGAATACCGTCTGCAGCGTCGATGCCACAATCACTGTGCGTTTTATCCACAGAACAATAAATACAATAGTGGTTAGTTAGCGTGTGACGCGTGCCAACAGTAAGTCTCGTTAGACCTACATGAGCGCAATCCGCCATTTTCGCTTTGTATGAAATAAGAAGAAAGAAAGAAAGAAAGAAAGAAATGTAATTTATTCAGAACAATACACGTGGAGTACAATATTAATAATTATTAAAGTGTATTATTGCACTGAAAAGGACCCAACTCAGCTAATGCTGCGGCAGGGCCACAGGGCTGGTTTTCAGTGGGCCCTTTTCGAAAATGCCGATTAAAAGGAATAAAAATATATATGAATAAAATAAAAACAAACGTGGACGCGAGTTAAATAAAAATTTAAACATGAAACAATATAATTAAATATTGTTTTAATTTTTTTTTAAATTTAATTAATTATTGTTTGTAATGGTTGTGTCATTCTTTCGCGAATATGCCCGTGCCCGTGGTCCCGAAATTTCACAGATTTTCTAACACGTCTGAAAACCACCGACAGCCACACACCAGCCATTTCATATTAATAATTAACCAATTACAAAATGACAACCCATCTCTGCGCATTGGGCCCACGCATTTTTCGCTATGCATTGATATATGCACTGGTACGTGTTACCACAGATGGGCCACTTCCCTTATGCGTAATGTGCGAGCTCGTGCGAGGTAATTGGTAAAATCACGAACCATGGGAATCCACCTTAAGATAATTAAAAACTACAAAGTTAGGATAAAAACATGTGCAACATCGGAATATGTTCAATAATCAATAATTAGATCATAACTCCGCTAACTTATTCAAAGATATTAATATAAGATAGTACGTACCAACAAAAAAATGTTTAAAAATGCTTCTACCACATTACCAATAAATAACATTGGCTTACTCACTTCACTGCTATAACAAGTACAAGGTAATAATATACAAAGTTAAGAAACCAAACACGACGCTTTCAGACGAGTTTTAATAATGATTTAGCTTAACTGACCGGATCAATATTAAACTTAAAATAAAACTGCACAGCCGAGGCCAAATTCAATGGCGATATAAATTATAACAAAAATATTGTTATATATGTTTTGCTGTTGGTGTATCTATTTATAAAATAAAAAAAAATAAGCGACTCATTTAAATGTAAACAGCTGATAAAAAAAATTAATTATTTAGTAGGTTATACGCATCCACTGTTGGACTCCCCTGAGCACGCCAACTCTCGCGGTCCGGTGCTGCCCGCATTCAGACGATGCCGGCCACCTTTCTCAGGACCTCCGTTCACCTTGCCTCTAGAACACATTTTTTTTTTATAACATTAAGTGACGGGACGAGCACGTCGTGCGCCAGATGGTAGCTACACGCCTGTCCATAACAGTTGCAGTGCCACCCACGAGAGCTTTAAATCGCAAAAATTTAAGAGGCACTGCCACTGCGCTCGTCAGCCTGAGACATAAGTTGACCCATAACTCTTCAAAACCGGAACACAGTAATGCTGACATTACTGCTGAAGGGTAAGGAACCTGGTGAAATTCCTGACCCATGGGACTTTTCAACTTATGTCTCAGGGTGATGGGCGCAGCGCCAGTACCTCTCAGAACTTTGCGATTTAAAGCTCTGAGTGGCACTGAGTTGTGGACAGACATGTCGATAACCATCTCGCGCACGACTAGTTCGTCTCATCACTCAGTATAACAAAAAAAAATCGAAATATTTCCACGATTATTCCTTGAAATGATTAATATTTATGAATAGAATAATAATTAAACATGTCGATTAAAACTTTGGACTGTCTCTATCGAGAGATCCAGCCACTGTGCTACGCCTTCAGGGTTCACATGTTTGATGTGCATAGTACTGTTAGAATACCTGCACATGAACTGCAATAAATAAATGAACATAAACAATGTGTAACAAGATAAAAAGAAATAATTCTGAAATTTCGTTGATATGCTCTCCAGTGTAGAATACTACCCTATCAGGTACCTCTGACGCTATAAATAACCATTTGACCACCAGTGTGACCTCTAATTACCTGGCCTCAAACCAGGCTATTCCCTGTACCCCGGGGTACCTCCCGAAGGCCGGGCCTCGCTTCCTGCGGACCATCCGCCGAGACATCTCAGTAGTATGCGCAAGCGGATCCTGGGGAGTCTCTCTGTGGCGGTGGGGTTAACAGCTGGGTTTTAGTGGGTATACGGGCTACCGTTTGGGAGTTCCACGTAAATTCTCACTGCTCCCCCGAGCTTAATGATATGTGTAACGTATTTTCCAGCGGGAAAAAAGGGTATCCCCTGTACTATGAGCAACTAAACCACTACCTACACCAGAATCAAATCATATGAGGCTGTCAGCGCAAAAGTGGTGTAACCCACATTTAAGTTTTTTTCTACAATATGACTTTAAATTACCCCAAAGCGCATAATTATTTTATATTTACATGTTATTTTTATACATAAAAAAATTGTATTTACACATTATTGTTATATAGATCACATATGATATATCGACCCCTCCGACGTAAAGTATCGTATGTCGAAATTGCCAAGTTTACAGAGGAGCCTTTTAAAAATTCTGAAATCACTGAAATAAGCACAACACGTGACTTTAGCATTTCTCAGTTTTATTCGACAAAGCTCGTTACTCACATAGAGTATTATAAAATCCTAGATATCGGCTAGATGATGTATTAGATGATCACTCTATTTAAGTAACAAGCTTTGCCGAATAAAACGGAGAACTTTAAAATGCTTCTCTGTAAACTTGGCAATTTCGACATGCGATACTTTACGTAGGAGGGGTCGATATATACTATATACAATATATAAGATGAATTTGGCAAATTTTAAATATCTCATTATCATTTACGCTTACATAAGCTCGTCTCCCAAATAGATCCTACCTGTAATGGAACCCCGAACCTCCTTATTTAGAAATCATAGTGCTAATGGTTGGGCCGCAGAGGTAATCACTTTAAATGGATGGAGCGCAGGCTTACAAGCAACCTATAAACTATAAATATGTAATACTACAAATATTACACTATACTTAAATATTTAAATTCAGGATGTCTCTATCCCGGTGGAGACAAAATCAAAGAGGCGCCTTGGTTTATTAGGTGCGCGAGTGATGTCTTGATACAAGGGGGTAGGTTGCATATCAACTGTATTGGAAGTGGTAGTCCCGGAAGATGTGTGCTGCACGGCGTCGGCAGGTATCGAGGTAAATAATAGGTTATTTAATAAGATTTATGTATGTATTTAGGTTAATATTTTATACAGAAATAAATTTATCTTATCTTATCTTATCTTAATCATTTACGATTCGACTGAATTCGAACTAACGTCTTCCAGCAAACTGTGCCAGGCGTTATGCCAACTAAGCTACAGCACACAACTAAGCAACTAGTGGAGTCAATTCACAAAAGTAATTAAATATCACGGTGGTCAAACATAGTGTCATTCCATAACTTCAAAATTACAATATAGTTTTAATAGCACTTATCACCTTTATTACATAGACTTAAGACTCGCGATGATTGCGATCCTCACTATAATCGATTCTAATAATGAATTCCCAGCTCAAATCAACATTAATGGACGATAATAATCGTAATAAGATAACTTCCGAACGCTAAACAATGCAGTAAGTGCATTAATTGTGTAACGAACGTAGGCAAAAAGCTAGAAAACGGTGTTAGCGGTGTTGCTTTCAAGCATTTGCATATAATGTGGTGGCCACAAAAAGTGGTTAACGATATGGTACGAACTCGCGAGCAGTCGATACGGTTCTGCGAACAATGTGTAGCCACACTATCAGCGGGGAGCGGATATTAAACTGGTTTTATAATTTTTAAGCCGTATCTACTCAATGACGTCAAATTATTCTTCTTGATCCCTGAACGCTATAAATTAGGCCTTTTCAAGGCGAGTGTGAATATATGTATATTATTTACTTAAAGTATTCGTATTTTTGAAATCGCTTAATGGTAATTAGACAACTTACTTATTTTAATTTATTCTAATTTCCATTATTAATTAATAATAAATTTAACTTAATAAAAATTCATATTGCTATAATAAAATAAGTATTATTTACACGGATTTCTTTTATAAATTGGTCCCTATTAAGCGCATTGAGTTCTTTTTTAATGATTTTGCAAGAAGTTTTTGCTTTGTTTTTTGCGTTTCTCGTGAGTTGATTATTGTGCAACTGTTGAGCCAAGTTTAAACTTTTGCGCAGAATTTTGGAGTAATATTTTTGTTTTTTAACTTTTGATTTTTCGGTGTAGTATTGGTGCCGCAGTATTCTTTTTGTTTTACAACTTTTCCGGAAACCTTTGGTAATCCATTTTGGTTTTTTTGAAAAAACCATTTTTGAGGAAAATTTAGGTTATACAAAATTAGAAAGGTTTAATGGAAATGTTGCATGGCTCTATTTAAATAATGTTGCATGGATCTTAGAACTTATTACCTCCAAAATTCCCGCGCCCCACTAACATAATTAACTTACTTTTAAACGTTAGTGTTTTCCCCCATATTTTATCCAGTTAAATAATATTTATATAGTTATAAAATATTGTGAACACGTCTGTGCTGTCTTTTTGTTTTAAATTCTGGCAAAATCACCATTTCCTGTATTAATGGAGCCGTAAAAACTTTAAAAAGTGAAGATATGAGAGAGGCGAAAGACGTTTATCAAAAGCCTTCGCGTTAAAACGGTTTTGATATTTGAATATAGTTTTCATTTGTTAATTACCAAACTTGTACGTTAATATATAACAACATAGTACGTTACTATTTACAATAGTCGTAATACGGCTGTTTATCATCATCTAAACGGAATAAAGAGAGGAGTTTCTTTCGTTTCGTTTTCTGAAAGATGAAACGAAGATATAAAAAACTTATGTCTGAGACTCGTTCAGTTATTGTTTTCTTCATTTATTTCGTGCAGAGTATTATATAATATCGTCGAATACGACTCGGTTGAGCAGCTTTCGGGAAGCTCCGGGACGTCTTCTCGTCCGCAGTACCGCAGTCCTTGAAGACAAAAGTCTTCGAGCAGTGCGTGTTACCAGCGATGACATACGGCTCTGAGACGTAACCACTTACCATGGACCTCACAAAAAAGTTCAGAATCACTCAACGAGCCATGGAGCGAGCAATGCTCGGTATTTCTCTGAATCAGAAATGAAGAGATTTGTAGAAGAAAGAAAGTCACCGACATAGCCCAAAGGATTAGCAAGTTGAAGTGGCAGTGAGCAGGGTACATAGCTCGTATAACTGACGACTGTTGGGGCAGAAAGGTTCTCAAATGGAGACCACGAACGGGAAGGTGTTCAGTGGGACGGCCCCCTACTAGATGGACGGATGACCTGGTAAGGGCGGCGGGTAACCGATGAATGCACGTTGCGTTCGAGTCTGGCAACCTTTGGGGGGGTGCATGTGTTCAGCAGTGGACGTCTTTCGGCTGATATGATGATGATGACGATGATGAATATATAATACAGATATATTATATTATACCGATATAATGAGACGCCATAACTTCGTGAGCTAGTGGACAAAGGTTCTCGAATATTTATTAGTCACTCGACGGTTTTTCAACCTACCACTATGAAGGACACACGTAATAGTATGTATGTGTGGATAATTCATGTAATGTAAGTCATTTGTATTTTAACCAAACTCGCTCTTAAAGAAGTTGATACGCTTGCAGTGAAGCCGTATTTGTACGATGGGCGAACTGAGAAAATATAATTGATTTATTCAATTTTTTTCCATGGTTCAATAAAAACCGCTAAAAAGTATGTATTTATAAACCATTATAGTAACTAGGGTAGATGTTAAGATAAGGTTACTGTAGCGGTAACTATGAAGAAAGTGTTAAATTAACAATTTGTGAGAAAGTCATACAAAGGAACAATTATTGGACACAATTGTCTCCCGTTTCACTAATTACATAAAGAATGGCGATTAAACTGATAAAAACAACCTATATGCATACCTACACATAAAGAGCACATGCATCTTCAAACTGATTTGCATGGGTGAACACCCTTTCACGTAGTGTTACTAACTGTCCATTACAGCCACCCCCAACAATATACTGAAAAGACTCTTACGAGCCGCGAGGACCTATAACTGACTCTGATTTCTGATCAGCTGAATAACTCACAGAGAGGCTTGTTCATCATACACACTGTTAATTCACATAATAGAATACGCAAAATAAGGAACTCACCAATCTTCGCATGAACATAAACTACCGTCCATCGGCCGCCATTGCTTCCGCTAGAGTCAAAATCGGGCTGCGCGCGAGTGCGTTGGCTGTCATACGTATCTTAATCTACCACTATGGTAGTTTTTATAAAAGATGTTACTCGGTTACGTTAATCGAGTTAAATTAATTCGCGATTCGTGACAACAATAGCAGAAGTAACTTGCAAAAATACTTATTAATACCATTTGATATTTTACACGAATAAAAGCTCATATTTATTTGTAAAGATTTAATAATGAATTATAAAATATCTATAAGTACTTTTCTTGTACTACTTTGTACTTGCTTATATCACCATCAAATTCAACCTGTTTCTGCCGCCAAGCAGTAACGTGAACATTACTTCCGCAGTTGTGGAAGCAGAAGTAGAGATCTGTTGCATCACGAATCTATAAGTCTGTTTATACATATAATCTCGCAATAAACCATGGTCTCAAAACATAAATATCCTATCTACAAAATCGTCATTTTGCAGAAACAGAGAATCGTATCTCCACTTAAAAAGCAAACATTTTCATGGCACTGCTTACGCTAATAGTAAGGGTGTGTCGCGACCAGCGCGTGAGTATTATAGATCCGTTTATTGATGCACGTTTATTAAGATACTGATTAGTTATAGGCTTTTATTAATGGCATAAATAACGGGGATGGAGTGACGGGAAACTGATGGCAGATAAGTTATTACAAGAATAACCAACAAGTATTGAAAATCAATTTTGTTTAATGCCTTTTATTACTTTATAAAGTGAATGTATGCGAGTAGAAGACCTCGACGTAGATCTTAATCAGATTGGTGATGGCTTTAAAAAAAGGCCAGGTTAAATGTTTGGTACATTTAACGTAAGTGTTTTTGTACCGGGTATCCATAGAAAAATTAAGGAGTGACAACAGTAATACCAGTGATAAACGGCGACAGCTTCCATCTAATTTAAAATTATTCTATCAATTATTACAACTATTTCTCAGACACTATTATTATGAGCATATTTTATTTTTTATATATATGTAATGTAGAGCTTTATTAAGAGCACAATGAACATGTATGGAATCATTTTTAATTATTATTATATTCTCGTTTTTAATTAGTTTTATCATCATGTGACTCGTCTTGTAATTTTATTTTATTTAGTCCTGATTTTAAAACTTAACATTTGTATATTAAGTATTTGAAACCATCTCCACCTCCGCTAAATCCCCAGCTGAAAATCAGAGCTGAGGCTCTGCCCAGCATAAAACTGAGCTGGCTAACCTTTTCGACTAATATTGAGTACCTCAGTATTTAATCTATAAGTTATTATTCTTTTTGTTTTATTTTTTAAAATCTTGTGTATAGTTGTTATGTTGTAATAATTATTTGTGAATAGCCGAGAAATATTTCTTTCTTTCTTACATAAATACACGGATATATATAAAGAGACTGATTCGAGAAAAGGAGGAGGTTTGTCAGAAACGTAGCAAGAGGAGGTTCATGGTCTTGTCAACGTATGTCTCAGGGTAACGGGCGCAGTGGCCGTGACTCTCAGATCTTTGCGATTTAAAGCTCTGAAGGCACTGCAACTGTCATGGACAGGCGTGTCGCTTACCATCAGGCGCACGACGTGTTCGTCCCGTGACTTGGTATTATAAAAACAAATACTTTATTTGAATTTAGTAACACTTTTGTTATGATAAAAAGTGACGGGACGAACAAGTTGTGCGCCTGTTGTTAAGCGACACGCCTGTCCATAGCCATTGCAGTACCGCTCAGAGCTTTAAAACGCAAGGATCTGAGGAATCACCCTGAGACATAAGTTGACAAGTACCATGTCCCACACAGTTATGGTCACATTACGTCAAAAATGCTTTTATCATCATAGCATCATTAAGCCTATCTCCAGAGGAGTTATCATTTTGCAGATGTGACGTTATTACACCAAAAGGGTACGAAATATAAGTTTACTGCTTCAATATAAGTGAATTATTAAAACTGACAAGTCAAGTAATTAACTTTGAAAGTCAGCATGAAGACATAAACATCGTGAACTATAATTTAAACATGTCTTCAGGCGTTACAACTTGTGTCAACCGTGTATTTACAATACCATTAAACATTTTACGTCATTTAAACTCACATTTCTTAGTTTTTAATTAAACTTTATCATTCATATCAGATGGTGGAGTGCCATAACTTTTGCACGTACACTTGGGATCAATAATTGTAGTACCAATTTACTGGTAAATAATTATCCGTGTCCAAACGGTGCGGTTATCGCATATCGAGCCAAATGGAGTTATTTAGCCGGTATCCGACAGGGACGGAGTAATAGGGCCGTGAAAAATTGAGGACTTGTAAAAATTTTAAGGAATAATATTACTTGATAATCAAATATATAATTGATTTATTGGAAATATGCACTTTTTTAAATAAACGATGCTTTTTCATGTTTGATATATTTATCTGTTCCTGATTAACTGTTCCAACTGTGTATATTAGTTAATCTATGGATGAATTATAAGTAATAACGCACGCACTCAACATAGCCCCGCACTAGGGAAACCCTGTGTCGCGGGTGCCATGGACACACATATAGACAACCACAAATTACACCCAAACTCACGAGAGAAATAAACGTAGACTATACATATATTTCTCCCGGCCCGGGATCGAACCTGGGACCTCTGCGTGGCAGTCCGGTAATGTAACACTATCATTACGCTTAAAGCATACTAAATTAATATTTGATAGTCAAAAATAATATTATATCCTCTTTTTTTAATATAGGTCAAATCTTGGTTGCGCCCTCCATTCAATAAATTAGGTTAGTATAGGAAAAAGCACGAACGTGTTGCGGCAGCGGCTGGCGAGTGGCGGAAGCGAGTTTGCTTGCGTTTCCGAACATAATTTCAGATTTTTTTAATGCTCTTCCGTCTTAGTTCTGAGGTTCAACATGAGACTATCAAAGTTAATTTATACAAATCGAACATTACCGCAGTACAGATTAAAATAATCATTTATTTATTTTATTTAGTCTCAGAAAAAAAGGATCAATCATGAAAAAAGATGACGGTTTAGATTTTTGCCTGCTGCTTTGCAAAATTTAAAGTAATCGTTTAAATACATGTTACATGTGTATACATGTTACTTATTACACTAGCGAAATTGAGGTATTTAAGTATCTAAACTCAACAAAACGAGATCTACAACCTCCTATAAACAGTTTTTTATATCTTATTTAGTTTCAGTTTTATTATTACGCTACGCCACCGAAACGACATTTTTCAAATAAAAAAATGTTGATGCCATTATCTCAAAACTTACCAAAATGTAAATGCATTAGTTATGACAAGGAGAGAAGAATTGCAGATCGCGCTGCAAAACAACGTACACCAATGATTATATGCACTGAAAAAATTATTGAAATAAACAAGAGGTTGAATATGAATCTATTTTATATATGTTTTTTTAAACAAACCAACGTGTCGCCGTTACCCGTCCCATAATCAAGGTTGACTGAGATGATAAAGTCGTCAACCACGTAAGTGTTGATATTCATGCAATCAACCAATGCATCATAATGTTAATCACCTTATTCTGAACTATAGTTACAAGTTTTTAGGTAGTAGTAAAAAAATTTAAACCCGAAAAAAGAGTTCTAATCGCGAACGCCTAAAAACTCAATATAAATGAGATGTTATATATTATGTTTCTTGTTTTCATCTGAGCCTGTCAAACATAATGATTGCAGCAAGAATAAGCTAGGAAATTAAACATGCGATTGATTCAATGAAGAATTCGGGATTTAAACCGTGTATTTCAATTTCTGCCGCCGTGGCCGAACGTTTATGTTTACTGGTCTGCCACAACAATAAAGTAACTTAGATATAAAGATAATGTGCAACAGGCGGCCTTATTGCTATGTAGCAATGTCTTCCAGGCAACTTTAGGATAGAAATTAGGGATATGCAACAGGGGTGCAACCAAAGAATATCATTACAAGTACACTACAAAATAATTATTAATAAACTCATATACGTAGATAGAAATATCCATTCAAATATTATTAATAAATAACAATACATAAATAATAATAATAAATGCTTTATATACTTTAAAAGGCAAAAGAAAAATTAAATAATAATTAGTATAGGAAATAAATTAAAGGATAGTTGAGAAAAAGACAAAACTTAGGTTGAGGGAGCGATTCTCGACACGTTGTTTGAAGGAATCAAGAGAAGGGGAACCTTGAATCGATTCAGGGAGAGAAATCCACAGTCCGATATAATAAAATAAAACGCGGGAATACTAAAATCCGTTGCCCACCGTACCGAACTTACAACTAGAAATCCGCGGGTAATAGGTCCCCGATTCTACGGACATCTACCCACAGACCTGAAAAGTGTTACAAACGATGAAACGTTTTGTACCCGACTAAAAATCCTTTTATTGGATATTGAATTGTACAGTGTCGATGAGTTTCTTTTGAAACAATTTTAATTTTATTTTACTCGACAAGCAGTGGCTATACTACTTTATTTTATATTCATTATTATTATTATTATTATAATTTTATTACTGACGATCATAGTTATCCCTTGACATTGTATTTCCAATTGCAATATTGTGATATTGATAACATGAAATATACGTAGGAAATGAAACTATTTTTCCGGATTTAAATCGCGTATATTTGTTTTTTCAAACGATATGAAATAAACGATTCTATTCTATTCTATTCTAAAAATTAGAGGTATGGGTATGTTTGGTAAGAGAGTATCAAAGGAGCGAATGGGACGGCAGGCGTAAAGGGGCAGAATAGAATTGAGAACAGAAGGGAAAGAATATAAAGATCTCTACGCTGGAATATTTGTATGGCCTACATTTATTTGTCTCGTGAGTTTGGGCGTAACTTGTGGTTGTCTATGTCTGTGTCCGGGCTACCAAGAGTGAATAAACCGCAGTACTATTGTTAATATTAATTATAAAATATCTCGGAGTTATAATTTTGAAACAACAATTTATGAAATGGATTGGGACTTAATAGGTCCTCATTTTCCAAAATATGAGGCCTTCATATCCAACGCCCCTGACGAAACAGGTCCTCATGGATACGGTAGGCCTTAATTATAAGTCATAACTCAGCGACTGGCAAAGCAGTCGTATTTGTTTATTTCTCAACACTAATTTGTTTTAAACGCTATCTGATCGCGACCGTATTGAGTTTTGTCTTCAACAACCATCCTTGCTTCTCACTTACCTACTGGCAGGAATATTTTTACTGATACCTGATCCGATACAGTTGTATCGATTGTTTTACAACGTCGAGTACATGTTTATGTCATACATAAGAAAATTACACTTGAAATCTATCGAGTTCTTAGGTTTTAGCAATTGTTATACATAGAAAATTTTTCGAATTTCAGTTTTTGGTCATTTTCTGTTATTTTTGTAAAATTATTTACTAATATAATATGCTCGCCTAATTTTGTGAAAAAAAAATTAAGAAACCAAAAACAAAGCAAAAACAGAACAGGTCTAAAATACGTCAGCGTATTGTTCATTGGAGGTATCGTTTTGTAATATTAAGTTTATTGAATATTCCGATGTTTTACTATCATAATATTCGATTTTTTTTATGAAATTACTTCACTAGTTTAAAAAAAAAATAAAACAAAAAGGTATTTATTTCTCCACAAAACATAACGAACACAGTATTTAAAAACTAATAGAAAAAAAACAATTGAGTGATGTGGAGAAAAGGTGACAGACTCAGCATTGCTGATTTTCAGTCTCTACCTAGCTAGCTGTTCGCTTACTGCACCAAGCTAATATGCGGAGTGTACACTAAGTAATAACGTACCTTTAGTAATAAGTAAAACTTTAATGGCTGTCCGTGTAAATTTATATATTTTTTTATACATTTAACCTAAAATTTAATATTTTGTGCTGCTAGGAATTTTAATTGGGGACCAGTTGTTACTAGATTTTTGTACAGATAGCCATGCTTTTGCTTAAATCGGTTTTTAAAAGTAAACAACGTTTTAGCGTTTTTTACTGGAGGTGGAAGGTCATTCCAGTACTTCCTCGCTGCGAAACGAAAGCTGCCCCTGTACAAAGTCAAACGAGGGAAAGTCAGAGTCAAAACTGAAGATACCGCATATATCGGACATTACCACTGTGTCGATCAGTCCAGTTGAGTTTTTGGGCCAGATACTTAGGAGTGGACGAAACCCTCAATGTATACACCAGAATATTTAATTTTAAAATATATCTATTTCTCATATTTAATAAATTATAAGTATTTAAAAAGTTTGTTATAATTATTAATTAATTAAATTAATTAAATATTAATATTAATTGTTATTATTAATACAAAGGTCGAACACTAAGAAAAAAACCTTCGATACGGCTGATTTCGAACCAGCGACTTCTGTATACCGTGTCTAACCTGCTAACATAGCTACGAAACGAACCAACGAGGCTTATGAATTGCCGAAACGCCAACTGTGAGAAATCTATGAAAGTTTTTCTTCACCCAAACAGGTACCTTTACAGCTACCAGCGGCTAACTAGAGACGTCCCTTTAATGTAATATTAAGTTTATTGAATATCACAAAGTTGTACCACCATTATATTCAATTGAAATTACTACACTAGTTCGTTATAATTATTAATACAAAGGTTGCGTTTCTTTGCTTATTCAAACAAACCAAAACGTCTCGTACCTTTTACAGGTTCCATGGTTACGGCAGACCCTTGAAATCGTTGCATTGTTTAGACTCTAGTACTCATTCGTAAAGTTGATTCCCCTGAGAAGAATGGGTACCTACGAAATGGGTTGCTCTTCGTAAGTGAACATTTGTACGCATTTATCTTTTCAAATATCATAGGCGTAATTAAGTTTTAGTACAAAGTTTTCGCTTCTCTTTTGACCTCGTAAAGTGCACATATTTAATAATATGAACATGCGCAAAGAATGATGTTAAAGATTAGTAACTTTAAACCTCGACTCCATCCTACGTCGTCTTTATATGAGGAATGTGGAGTTCTAACTGAGGCAATTTATACTAGCTTCTGTTGTCAGGCAACATCATGACATTGAATACCCCTTAGGGGGTGAAAATAATCCCAGTAGAAGTACACGGTATGTGGTTACTGTAAGGGCAAAGGCTTTGCCCAGCTAATACTAATTTTAAAAAATGGAAACAACTTACAAATTAAAGGGTTATTGGTAAAATGCCAACAAGCTCCTAGGACTGTATTACTAACATAAACAACGACATTTGTTTCATAACTTTAAAAAAATAAAAATATTCAAATAAATCGTGTAAACGGTGATTACTCTGTGCGGTAACAAAAGAAAGCATCCGATGCAAAACACAGGAGCGGGGCTGGGTGTCGTCGGGAAGGACGCTTGCACGTTTGAAGTTACTACTAAATACAGAGTGAGTGTAAATTTGTAATCATTCAAACTTAACAACCGCGTTTGGGTTAAGTTTGAATGATCACAAATTTACACTCAGGTGAGATAGTTAAGTTTACATACTTGAAAACTTACACGTAGGCCCCAGATTTAAAAAGTGATATGACCACCTCTGTGGTTGAGTGGCTTGCTCGCCGGTGTTCATTGTGCCGCTATCTCTGAGGTCTTGGATTCGATCGCTATTCGTTCGATTCGCTTTTCTATATTGTCTCCAATCTGGGTGTTTATAATAATAATAATATAATAATTTCATTTATTTCAGACCATGTCCATAGTGTGTTAGTTACAAAATCTTATAGCCTATGTTAGTATGAACAATTCAATAATAATAATAAT
Source organism: Hyposmocoma kahamanoa (assembly GCF_003589595.1). Taxonomy (NCBI): domain Eukaryota; kingdom Metazoa; phylum Arthropoda; class Insecta; order Lepidoptera; family Cosmopterigidae; genus Hyposmocoma; species Hyposmocoma kahamanoa. The sequence goes on from NW_020653850.1 coordinate 2,369,801, forward strand.
AATAATAATTTATGGTACCGTCGTTGTTTGCGATTTCCATAACACGAGTGCTTTAGCTACTTACTTTGCGATCAGATTTGGGATCGTATGTGATGCTATAAAAAAATAGATGTAAAAAGTTCCAGATAGTACAACAAAAACTTAAAAGTTTATTACACCCAAAGTCACAAGAGAAATAAATGTCGGCTATATAAGTAAATATTTCTCCCGACCCGGAAATCGAATGCTACGTCTGCGTGGCAGACCAGCATGGTAACTGTTCGGCCACGAAGGCAGTTAAGATTTAGTAAGAGATTGTCTGCCTTATTATATATTTTTTACTACTCAATACTTACCTATTTGGCATAGCTTCCAGGAAAAAGGAATCTAACAGACGGACGGTCGAGATACCTACAAGAATACTATAAGTATCTTATTTCCACTATATTGAGAAGTATGCCTTTAATTTTTAACTGATTTTGCAATTGTGAGATCTTGTACTCGTAATAGAGTCTCCGTCATACCTACGGTGGAAACGAAATTTTTACCTCAAATTATGATTGAAGATATATCGCTTTTCAGCCGGAGAGTATAATTTATACGAGGCTTTATCCTAGGTACGACGGTCGGACTTAATTATAAATTCACCACGCTTAGCGGTACAATTTGGTTGTCACAGCCGCGATACCAGATGTTTTATGTGACAAATTGCATTTAGATTTGGCACGCAATGTTCTGGAATCCATTTCATGTAATGTTGTGATTGTTGTGCCGATAGTTATGGTTTGATTATGATGCAATTCTGTTTTAATTATGTTCTCCTGATGAGTTTGTAAATTACGTCTGTTATTAAAGTTACATTATGATTCACGAAAGCTTAAATTCTGTTGATTTCACTAATAACAAAGGTTCTGTTTCTGGTTTGACAGTATTGGTTCCTGTTTAATTAAACAGCAAGTAGGTACGTAGAAAAGAAAATAACTATTACCTGGAAGCTAATACCGTCGGGGATATTGCATTTCGACACATCCGTAGAACAAAGGTGTATGTGTAAGACTACTTGTTCTCAGGACATAGTACATTTCGTTCGTTCTTCTTCGCTGCGGATGTCAGATCGACCCTTGTTCGATTTTATAATTTCCGAAACGAAGTAAGATATATAAATTCTCAAAATACCTTTACATAGGCCTTAGTTTGAATAACGAAATTGTTCTCGTAACGTACTTATTCTCTTTTCGCTATATAATCACATCGGACTCTGTTCTTCGGATGAGTCGATTTACGCGTAACTAGCATTTGATTATGAGTCTCCATTTCGGTAATTTTGGCGCCAAATAAAATCCGCGTAAATGTCGTGGCAACCAAATTAGCGTGATTTACGGGAATCTATTGTTATCCGTCCGTAGACAACATAAATTAATGCTTACTGTGCAAAAATGAAAGTCGTAACCATTAAAATAACAAAGTAATAACGTTAAATCCCTCTTCCGTGAAATTTGGTTGGATGCAGATACGCACTTTTTACCAATACTACATAGGCGGATTTGCATTATTCCCAACGATATAGCTGGAAAGAGAGACACCCCATGGCACCACAATTCCGCTGTCGGAGCACCTCACTCCTGGGCATGATCTACCTTGTCAAACTTGGAAATCTGTAAATAGGTTGCAGACCTAAGTCGGCCGAAGCAAGAAGAGTGTCTGTCTCTCGGGTGTCTCTCCCCAGATAGTGTACACGAAAACATAATGAAGACAGTTCACAAATCACACCTATTGAACGTATTGGGTCAGCACGGCATAAAGTCAAATCTTCACAACGTTGTCTCTTTTGAGGGGACTACTTCCGTGGCTCAATCGTTTATACTTCAGGCGCTGCATGAAGAGATCCCGGGCTCTTTTCTTGGTAGGACCAAATTGAGAAACCGTCTCCTTGTCAAAAGGTTCGTCCAAAGGACTGCCGCTTACCAATTTCTGCCGTCAAACTGTAATATGAGGATTACTTCATTTAAGAAATACAACATTTTCCACTTAAGCGGTTTAAAACTATCGTGAACCAAACATTTTGTCCGAATTATTATCATACAGGTTCTGCATAGTTGGATGACAAAAATCCATGGTAGTGACAAGTTTAGCTCTTGCAAGTTATCTCGAGATTTGACATAAATGTTGTAAATGTGTACAAATGTTTATTTACGTTCTACTCAGAGGAATCCGCCTTGCGAATTAACAGTAGAGTTTAATCAATTTTTGAACGAAGTCGACGATGGCACATGCACACCTGAACAATGCCTATTCACTCTCGCCTTGAAAAGGCCCAGTCATACCGTTCATGGAACTAGTCTGCAGGTAGGGACTTCCACTCGATAGCCGTTCGCCATATAAATGTGGAAGCAAAACACTTCGTGCGAATCTTTGGAATATCCAACACCATAAGGGTGGAACCACAGCCTACGTCTGGTCCCCCGATTATGGAAAGGGGATGGTGGAATTAATTCGCGCAATTTCCTGGCACACTCTCCGTGATGTATCCTGTAGAATGTCGATAAGCAGGCAACTTTACGGGAGTGTTCAAAGCTCTGCAGCTTTGCCTCTACTAATTCCGAGTCATTTATAATAAGCCTCTTGACACGCTTGTCGATTGAATCCAAGGTGGCCAGCGAGTATTTAGCAGAGCCATCCTATAGATGGACAGCAGTACTCCATACAGGACCGGACTTGTGCTTGGTACAGCTGAAGCAACTGTCCCGGTGTGAAGTAACGCCTCGCTCTGGAAAGGATGCCAAGGTTTTTGGTTGCATTTTTGGCGATGATAGTTCCATTCCAAATCGGTTATATTATTATTATTAAAATTGCATATTTTGATCCCGCCTTTCCCTTTCCATCTCGGGGGATTAGACGTGGGGTGGGGTTCCACCCCTATGTTCTGGATTCCCAAGATTTTCAGGATCGTTTCGCCTCCACATTTCCACAAGGCATTAGCAACAAGGCATATTGAATAGGCATTATTCAGGTGTGCATGCTACATCGTCGACCTCATCGTCACTTGCCATCAGGTGAGATGGAGGTCAAATGCGCACTTATTTTTATTAAAAAAAAATTATTTGTATGAACCGACAAAGCTATTCACGGAACCGATCGTCTGTAGTCCTCAGATACCGGTCTAAAGACTCCACACATTAAATACGGCAATATTAAAGCCCTTGTACGCATCGGGATATCATAATTAAGAGTCGCGGCGTGTTCAAATTAAATTATGTCTGAGTTAAACGTTACGGCGTCATAAATCGGTGCGTGAGCTGCGCTTGCGCCGCCGTTACGCGTCCGCTGGCACTCCTACCGGTGCAAGCGTTGGCACTCAATCCTGTTTTGTGGTCCGTAGCCTATGTAAACAGAGATTGGGAATAACACGATGCTTGGAATAATGCGCTCACAATATTGATTTAAAAATGGTTAATGAAACTATATTTTCGGGTCTAAATCGCGTATGTTTGTTTTTCTTTTCTAACAAACCAACATTTGCGGCCTTTTACAGATAACATGTCACGTGTTATTAATCTATAATGATGACTTTATTATTATTTTTTCATTGTTTATTTTAATATTAGTCATAGTTTCCTTTACATTTGTTTTACTTGATTAATACAAGTTAATTAAGTTATAATGAAATAATATTAACGTTACCTATCTTTAACTTTAATTTACAAAAAAAATATCTTTGACTAACTACTACTCTCCACCATTGACTTACAAATAAATGGACGACGAGTCTAATACAAAAACCACGAAAAAAATGTCCCAAGTCAACCTATTCGAAATTTAAATTGTAATGTCATCGCAGTATCGCGCTGTCAGTAGAACAAATGAAGACTAAAGCGGAGTTTGGCGCTCTGTATACGATTTTAGCGCCTTACAAGTGCGGACACTTTTTAGCGCGGACCCGACGTCCATATAATTGTAAGTCAATGCTTTCCACACATAATACCATTATGATAACTAAGCACTGGGCGAATAAAATTTGATTATGAACAAATTGTTAAAACAAAAAGTAAGGCAATATAGGCTTTTAAGACCGATTTCTCCGATGAAAATAATTACCACACAAACTTCATATTTAATTGTTTTTCGCCGCCACCGCTCTTGCTTGTGTCTTGAACCTGAAACTAAATATAACTTAATTTACGCAGGTTAACATTTAACAGTGTTTATTTTTCTCAATACATTAACGGGTGGCCAATAATACGGCCAGCATAGTGACGGGTTGATTACACATTTATATAAAAAGGTTTTTTTAATACGGGAGACGATATCATAAAAGTGTTAAGATTCTATGATGCATAGAGTTCGTTCAGGGAAGTATTCTGCCCTTCTTGTCATAAGTAATGGATATTGACAGTTAAAGTATTTTTTTCTTTGAAAAATGACAATTATTATACGCTAATATAGCTTAACGAATTCGTTCCAAACCCGAGACCATGCAAATCTAGAAAACTCGGACCCCCTTCGTATGTCGCTTGTGCACTAAGTCCAATTCGAATCCCAGAAAATACGAATATCGCTTGTACACCTAGAGATAAAATAATCCCTGTGACATTGGTACTTTCGGAAGTAGTGCACAAACGCACTAAAATTAAAACTAAATTACATATAAAAAACCTCTTATATTGGATTATAGAATTTGTTTTGCTGATTACAGATGTGTTAGTAACTGAATTTCGGTAAAAATGTCGATTAAGTTAGTTATTACAGAGAGCAGTACTGCCAACTTGCCTATTTCTGCCGGTACTAATATATAAGCATTATTACGGTCCAATTTTGAAGGGTTAAATGTGCTGGTGAAATTATAGGCACATGGTCAACTTACGTCTCAAGCTGCCGGCCGCAGTAGCAGTGCCCCTCAGATCTTTGCGATTTAACGCTCTGAACGGCATTGCAACTGTTATGGACAGGCGTGTCGCTTACCACCAGGCGCACAACTTGTTCGTCCCGTCACCTGGCATCATAAATATATAAAAAAACCGCGACCTTAAAAGTTCGTTGAATTACATCTATTCGCCAATTCGTTTGCACCCTTAGAGTTGGATTATTTTGACGTCTGTTAAAAAAAATATAGCCGATTGAGAACCTCCTCCTTTTTTAAGTCGATTAAAAAAATACCAACCAAGACACTTTCATTTTAACATTTTTGTTTTACATTGTAGATGTACTCAATAAGGTTTTAGCGTTATAGAGACTTCGTTTATAAGCGAACTTAATTACAAAAAATAAATTAATGTTAACATCACTTTGTACACCTTACTCGTTAACCAGTTCATGAGCAGTAACAACGTTTATCGTGAAATTATATATCAGAATATGACAGTACAGGATACCCCGTTTCGCTATATGGACCTCAAAAAGCCTACTATGATCGGTATTTTTTGAAGATGGAACAAAATGACAGTTGAAAGCAGCTAGTGATTGCAGTTGATGAATATTCTATCGACTATCGACTGAATGTTGGTTACGCTTATGCAATAAATATCCGAATTGTTGCATTTGAATCATCTTCGGCCCATTATTCGTCAAACTGCTTTTTTTTTGTGAATTCATACAATACATTTATTTAAAGTTTTGAATTTAATATACACTGTCAACATAAGAATAAAGAAAATAATAACGCAATTAGTAGTCATTAGAACGTGGTCTAATGTTCTCAATTCAGACTTTTTTGCCAAAATTTTTCCTTAATTTCAATCGATAAAACTGTGACATCAACTACATGACTATTTATTTTTTATAATTATTAATACAAAGATCGAACACTCAGAAAAAATTCCTTCGATCCGGTCGGTTTCGAACCGACGTCTTCTTGCATACCGTGGCAGACGCTATACCAACTAAGCCACGAAACGAACCAACGGACCTCACGAATTTTTCTATGTGCTTTGGTCGTGTCTTTGTATTTGGTTTTTCAACGACTTTTTAGTCGTAGCGACATCTATGACAAATCTATGAAAGATTTATGTTATTTTTTCTGAGTGTTCGATCTTTCTATTAATAAATATAACAAACTAGTGGAGTAATTTCACAATAAATAATTGAATATCAATTCAATAAAAATCTAATTAATATTTATTTTTTTATAAAAAGTAGTAACCCCGCTAATGATATTTTACTCCGTTTTCAAAAAAGGCAGTGTGATTTCCATGTGTTTTCCGTGTAGCCGCCTACTGCTTCTCCATAGAGAAGTAACAACAAGATACTGACAAAATTCAGTGATTTATATTGAATCAATATAAGCACTATGCCTTAAGAATACTATTGATATTTTTGTGTGCAACAAGCTACACAGAAGAGAGAAGACTGGCACATCTTAGTGTCGGAGGTCAAGATCTACTTCAGTTCGCTGGGGCAGGGAACGTAATAATAATAATATCATTATAATAATAATAACCCACACACCCTCGCCCAGGCCCGCACTAGGGAAACCCTGTATCGTTGGTGCCGTGAACCCAAACATAGACAACCACAAATTACACCCAAACTCACGAGATAAATAACCGTTCGACCCAATGATATCTTCGACCACGGAGGCAGTGTAATTGTGTGTATGTGACAGTGAAGTAAGTAAGCAAGTAATATTTAAATACGGTACATGAACGGGTTAACTTGAACTCAAAATAGCAACAACTCATATTGCAGCTTTCAATTTAACAGAAGCCGTTAATTAATTAACACTATCTGGTTTCTTATTATCTCCATAGAATTTCGCATCCCACTTTCTTAAACACCGCATTGTTATCAGTGGCCATCGCAAAAAGTACCGACAAAAGCCGATACAGTAACATAGCTTCGCTGGAATTCAGCGGAACCCTCGCTCATTAACGCTTCCCCAACGCAACACTATATCTCACATTGCAATCATCGTATCTGGGCATTCGCCACTATATAAATCCCACCTTGTGCTTTTTACACGAAGTCGGAATTGGAATGATAGTTTTCTTTTCGAAATTTAAAAAGCGAAAGGTCGTATTGGCGGTTACATCCTTTTCTATTTAAAAGTGTACCTTATTCAGTTTCTTTAATGACTGAATTCATATTAAACCAACATTGAGACATAAGTCATTGATTTAGCAGTGTGTCTTTCTCCTTTCGGGCATAAACATCGTAAATGACATTACGCGTTTTTGAAAAAGAACCTTATTGTTCTTTGATTTCAAATTTCCAGTCGAATGATTCGATAAGGATGTAAGGTTTTGTGTGTTGCCGTGGTGTTACCAAGCGCAATTTGTGTTTTTTGCGTCGGCGGTGTAATTAGGTACTATCGGCGGCGCGTATGAAGACATAAATAAAATGAGAACTCCTGAATTAGCGCGCTGCCGGTCGAGGCTAGCACGGGTTGACTTAAAATTTCGATCGATCGTCCCTCACGACACTTTTTGTGTCACTTTCCATAGCGATTACTTGAAGATCAAAAGGTAATCCTTTTGATACATTAATATGTTTTATCGTAAAATTGCACACTTGAGTTATGAGCCTATTCTTAGCATTGGCTTCTTATTGGAATTCCGATACCATATATCAATATTTTATGGTAGAAAGGGCGTAAAAGTCAATTTTGTTTTGAAATTAATTACTGACGTAAGTTAAAGACTTTTTCTGTTGAACAGAGGGCACCTCTAAGGGTGGTAAACCTGGGGATAAATGACTTTACTGTACTGAGATTATTCTCTCTATGTTACTTTTATCAGGGCTCCGTCACTCGAGGTTACGCGGTAACTGCCTGCCGCTGAGTGTATCGCCGACAGTACAAGCGCTCAGACAAGTCTTTCATTTACATTACAATCCTTGTGCAACACCAGCATTTGGTTCCGCGCGACTGCACACGGCAGGCAACGTTATTGTCACCTCTCTGTGCGCGTACTTTGGTTCCTTGCCTGGTGTCATTACTCAGATTTAGTAGGCTATATAGCGTAGGTATTTTCGATTTTCTATCAGAGTGATGTATCTGTTATGCAGTAACTAATTAAGTAGCCTGCTTTTATTTTTAACAGAATTTACTATCAATAGCAATTTTAATTACCCCTTTTGAATTTTGTTCACTAATTTACAATGTGTATTTGTATACTATATATATTTAACTGCGTGGCCGAAAGGTTGCTGTGCTGGTCTGACACACAGAGGTCTCGGGTTCGATTCCCGGGCCAGGAGGAATATTTATTTGGCCTGCATTTATTTCTCTCATGAGTTTGGGTGCAATTTGTGATTGTCTATGAATGTGTCCGTGGCACCGCGACACAGGGTTTCCTTGGGTGCGCGTTATTTATTTATTTACGAAAATGATTTGGTGTTTGCCGTCACGTAATAATGTGAGCATAACCGCGTTTCGGTTTTGAAGGATATGGGTGCTGTTGCAATTACAGGCTCATGGGACTTATCAACTTATGTCTCAAGGTGACGGGCGCAGTGGCGGTGCCCCTCAGATCTTTGCGATTCAAAGCTATGAATGGCAATGCAAGTGTTATTGACAGGCGTGTCGCTTGTCATCAGGCGCACGACTTGTAACTACGTCAAATGACTTGGTATCATAAATAATTTTAACTATTTTATAAAAAAAAAGTATCTTGAATATTTGTGGAATTACACATATTATTTGCCAAGTTCTACAGAAATCGCTTAACAGAAATCCCCAAATTTGCACACTTTAGAGGGCGAATATTTTCTTCAAATTTAAATGGGATCACTACTGTGGTACCCTCTTTCCAACAAAGAAAGAATCATCAAAATCGATTCACAAATGTCGGAGCAGTCACGTCACTTACACAAAAAAAAAACAGTCGAATTGCAAACCTCCTTTGCAATAATTTCCATTTCATAAATATTACGTAAAACTCACGTTCATTACTTGTAATAGATATATGAATCATTTAAATTAATTATTTGCATCTATAATGATTTAATGATCCATTACATACAATTATTATACACAATTATTCAAAGTGATTATATTGCATATCATGTTTTATTTATAATTCAATATCCTTTAAACTCGTTCGCGTCTTCCTTTTAAATTGGCTTCTGATTAAATCAATTTCCTAATGCAGTGGTGATTATAGGACGCCGTATGCTAAATAAGCCTATTACCACTTGACACTTTGTAAAAAATGTTGTTTAACAATTATAATTACCACGTTGCGTTCGCCAACACATCTGCATATTACTAGGGTGTATATTGTTGAACGAGAAAGTTTGACTAAAAATTAGGAATAGTAGCAGGTCTCATACTGAAGAAAGGTTTTTATCGCACTATTGAGTTTATAGTGAATTCAATCGAAATAGTCGTGTAGGGTGGTATGTAGACAGATAGATTTCTATATTTATGTGCAGAACGTTCAGGTTCAACTTCAAGAAAAACAACAAAAATTTAAAAAAGACTAGCGCTGCATGCTTTAAAGATCTTTGCCTTTCCTAAATGAAAAGTACGTACGTACGTACGTACAACATAACGTCAATAATTTCAACAACCCGGCTGTATTTTTTTATTTTTTTCGATTTGTTTTTCTTTTTAGTAATATTGCCTGGGGTTTTACGTTAATAATTTCATTGATAAATACTCAATATTATCTTCCTACCTAGTTCAATATATATAGACTGCCACGTCTGCCCAAGGTAGTTGCTGTGAATCTTCTTGTCTATAGACTGAAGTCGTTGTTTTTTACCAAGTTCATCTAGGGAAAAATCAGTTTTATTCGATTGTTATTAGGAGTATTTCAACGAAATTTTCTTACCCGTGGTCCATAACAATATATAATCAGGAATATAAGCTTATTTTATAGTAAGGGAGTCTATTTTATTCCTAAAGAAATTGACTTTTAATTTAAATATCGTGTAGTTTATTTCTTCGCGTCTACCTCAGTTACGCAATTTCGATATCATTTCGCAGTACGATCAGGTGAGAATGTGGGCTATCGTATGTCTATTACTTATATACAAAAAAGGAAAAAAACGTGCAAACGTAAAACAATCCTATACTTCTTTGTAAAAATTTTCTTTGGTATTGTACTTTCCTATCGCGTTATTGTTTTAGTGCAGGAATCATAGGCAATTAATTCTCCGTACGTGATTTACGTTGCAATGGAGTTTCTTGGTTGTATGTCATGATTCAAAATGTAATGTAACCTCCACTATATTATTGTGAAAATAAATTATTTTTTGTACTCCTGTAATATTATAGTTTCATAACCCATACCACAAAAGCGCTCATTTTATTTCTGAATCAAAATTCTATATTCTTGTCTATGGCACTTAACTGAAAAATTTAATTATAGTGATGTGCACAGAAGTATGTGCTTCAAAAAAAGAACGTCGTATTTACGTGTAATTAAAATATCAAAATTAATGACGCTACTGAATAGTACTACTGTATCTCTATATCTCTACTCCTGATTGGTTAAATTGGCCTAAAGGTCTTGCAAAGTGAACGACCGACCTTTAAAAACAAATTATTGGTTAAAATATAAGCGGTACTTGGCCAGTTCTGTTCTATTTTTTTGATTTTTTGTTTTGTGGCGTTGATTTTCATTTGAGTTTGTTGCCATGGATTGTTAAACATAATGTACCATTGACTAGATCAATGAAATATACATTAAATATTGATTGAGTTTCATTATTTTATTTACTCGTAGAAAAAAAATATTGTATGCAAGGCCGAAGCAAACTTAGTTGCGTTTATTAATTTTTATTATAAACACGTATCTATCATTTATTTTTTTCCATCCTCTAAGATCTATCAAAGCAAAACAGAAACAATAGCCAGAAAATGCGCCAAAAACAATCACATTTGAATTTAGAATTTAAATATAACAGTAAACTTAAAAAGACTATATAAAAGAGATTTGTAGCGATTGCTGCCCTTCGCTACATCAATCGTTACATAATTCAACAAAGACACGGTACTCGAATTTAAGAACCCTCAACATGCAATGATTGTAAATATTATTGTAAGTACTTTTTGTATAAATAATCCAAAGATAATTCCCACTTTCAACAGAAACAATAGTCACAGAACTGTTAGCGCATAGTCGGCACATGCAAATAGCGTGCGGAATAGCGTGACTGCTTCTAGATTACTTTACAATATGCGGATGGATTTATTGCAATCGCGGTTTTTTCGCACCGCGTCGCCGCCGCCACCGACGCCCGCTCGCCCGCTCGGATCACGCGAGTGGTTGCCAAATTAATTAAGTATTTGGTAATATTTACAATCAAATTCAAATTACCACTACTATATAACAATTTCTCGCGTGGTTATGTAGGACCTTTTTAATGAAATTGTGTTGCGTAAATTAATGAAACAGCTGTTCTGATATAAGAAATTTTCATTCATTTTAGTAGCAATAGAATTCCTAATGAAACCGTTTGTCCAGTGAGGTACTGCCACCTCACCTCACTCAACCTAAAAGCAGTAAATGTGACCATTATTGTGTTTCGATTTTGAAGGGTAAGGGTGCTGGTGAAATTACCGGCACGTGGGACTTTTCAACTTATGTCTCGGAGTGACAGGCGCAGTGGCAGAGCCTCTCAGATCTTTGTGATTTAAGGCACTGAGTGCACTGACTGAGTGCCTACAACTCCGGTACCTATCTGGAATGTAGAGAGGGTGCTGTACGTGCACCCAGGGCACTAGCCTCTTGAGAACCGGATGAAATCCGTGCAAAAGGGGTTGATTTGGGGTTAGAACCAGTCATAGCCCCAGATCAGCCCGTCAGGAATTAGATGGCCTTTTGTTTGATGGTTTTAGATAGTGCTCTTCCCGCATAACCAAGAGGTAGATAGGGTGGGTCACTATAAACAAAAACTTCTGTCGAAAGATATGGCGGCAGGTCTACCCAGGCACTGGGTAGCCGCATTGTGTCTATACCTGTTTTAAGCGACAAAATTATATAAATACGCACTGTTTACTTGCTATCTGATTTGACTAATATAATGTAAGTATGTAGTCAGGGATCAATAAACGATGGTTTTGGTTTATTAACTTAATTTATATGGTATATTTTGGTGTTAATGATGTATTATAACTGTACTCAATAACTTTGACACTATTATGTTACTTGAATGAACGTTGTGGTGACTTATGTAATGATGACCGAGCGGGAGATTTAAAAACGAATGCGACGCTGAAAGGTAAAATGTCTAACGTGCATTTGGAAAATATTACAGGAGAGTGATTTAAAGTAATTTTTTTTAAGGAAGGAAGTAATTTTTTCATAACTCTCATTTTATTTATCGAATTCTTAGGTTTTCGCGATTGTAACACATAGGAAATGAAACAATTTTTTCGGGTCTAAATCGCGTATATTTGTATTTTCAAACAAACCAACGTTTCGGGCCCCGTGAAGGGCCCATGACCATGGGACCGAAATGGTTTCATTTCCTATCTAATTTCATTTGTTATATGAAATTTAAAAAAAATTTTAAATCGCTGTCCTGTTATATTTTCCAAAGTCACGTTATACCTTTTTTACCTTTCCAGTGTTGAATTTATTATTATAAAAAGACGTTAAATGCAAAATGAAAACACGCACGTGACTGCCTCTACATAAAAATTAATGAAATAACGGAAAATGCATTATTACATACATTGCATAATTCTAAATACTAGCTAATTCGCTGTGGCGCGTGTAGGACCATTGGTGTAAAGTCAGCTGTTTACCAGACTTTAAGCCGTAGTAACTGATGTCACGCTTTTTTATGGTTTATTACTTAGGTTTGTTTTTAATAAATATTTTTCTGGTGGAATGTAACGATAAGGTCAACGATGAGCATGCACATCTAAATAATGCCTATTCACTCTCGATTTGCAAATGCCAAAAGGCGTTCAGGGAATAAGGAGAGTAATTTGACCTCATTGAGTGTGGCTACACATTGTTCGCTCGACCGTATCGGCTGTTCGCGAATTCGTTGTTGAGATTTTTATTTGTTTCTTTGACCTGTTAAAGTTAAATTTTATTTAAAGGAAGGTTCATGGACGAATTACAATAATACTTAATTATAGATAAAAATTACTCAGTGATATGTTTTTTTCTTCAAATATGTAGATACTATAACTGTTTAACGTTTTTAATTTCGTTATTTTTATTTATTATGTTTTTTTTTCTTTAAGTCGGCAACTTACTTTATAGTTTGTTTCTACCACTGTAAATAATTATCTGTGGAAAGTTTTAATTAGCCTGTCAGGGTATATTCTTAATTAGTAAGTAAGCAGTAAGTTTTCCAAAAATAATGAAAATAAAATAAAATAATAAAAATAACAATGAATTTTAAAATGTCACTCTCGAATCTCCAAATTTAGAAAAACCATAATGTGCTTTATTTAATTTTAAGTTTGAGATAGCCTACTTTACTTTAATACAAATAATTATTACATTCATTTCTTTGGCGTGGTCAATAAATCTTCATACCTTGGTCGTATATTACTTATTTGACAGTTTAAAGAGTTCGTCCAGGATAGTACTGCCACCTTACCTTTTTCTGCCGCCAAGCAGTAATGTCAGCATTACTGCGTTTCGGTTTTGAAGGTTAAGGGTGAAGGGTACAGGCACATGCGACTTGTCAACTTATGACTCAGGGTAACGGGCGCAGCGGCAGTGCCCCTCAGATCTTTGCAATTTAAAGCTCTGACTGGCACTGTAGCGTACCCTTAGGCGCACGACTTGTTCGTCCCGTCACTTGATGTTATAAAAAAGGTTCGACGCCTGTCAGGTCGAAGAAATTTTTGTGTTCGATTTTTGTATTAATAACTATAAGTAGGAAATTTAAATTAATAACTTTCGCAACTATACTTTAAAAAACATAGTTTGCATTAATATTAGACGTTACTCGTTGATAGCTTTACCTTTTCAGTCAGCCTTGCCCATGTGACGATAAAGGGCCTAAAACGTCGGTTTGTTTGAAAGAACAAACCTCGGCGTGGTAGTCCAGTATGGTAACTGTCCGGCCACGGGGGCAATTGCCCATTAGAGTACGTGGTTCTGCTGTGTGATCTGCAATAGTGGGTAAATTATTTTTTTTAATCCCTAATTCTCCTCCTCCATAGCTTCCAATCAGCTGTGAGCATGGGAACTGCAAAGGACTTGAAGTTGGTGTCTTTGAAAAATAAATATACGCGAAAATAGATAGATAGATAGATAAACACTTTATTGCTCACACACAAGAACAAGAATAGTACATAAACAACTTAAAACTAATGTGGGCAAAGGCGGTCTTATCGCTAAGAGCGATCTCTTCCAGACAACCTTAGAGTTAGAGGAAAGCTAATCGCAGCGGGAGACGTAGTGTGCCAATCTTACAAATATAAAAAAAAAAATAAAAAAACATAAAATTGTATAAATAAAAAAAATACAAAATAAAAAAATTGAATAAAGACACAGTAATTTATAAAATGTTTAAAAAATAATGATACATTATACCTACATAGATATACGTAGATATAAATATACCTAAATAAACTTATACTTACTAATAAGTAATACATTCTAATACACACGTTGCAGACTAGGACTGTGATAAAAGATATTTACGCAATCCGGTTTTGAAAATAGGTAGCGACTTAGAATGTCGGATTTCAAATGGGAGATCGTTCCACAATTTTGCAGCCTTAATCGTAAAGGAATTTTTGTAATACTCAGAGCGAGTGAAAGGAGGCTTCAGTAGGTTATCCATTTTAGACCTTAGTTCACGGTTGTGATCATCCCCGAGAAAGCGAAAACGAACCTTAAGGTATGGCGGAAAATAGTTTCATTTCCTATAAATAAACGTCTTTTTATTTCGTTCCGTAAAAGTAATATCTTGTATTAACGACCTGTTAAGCCTATTCCAATACATTTCTAAAACAAATTGAAGATCACGTTTTCCTAATAGTTAGTCAAAGGGCGATGGTCCAACCACAACAGCGTACAAACCGGCGACAACCGCCAATTAAGTGCGGGTTAATCGATGGTTAATTGCAACCCGCTTGGCTGGTCGCTGGTTGCTCAGGCAATTGTGATCAGTACACGGTAGGTGTGAAATCGAGCACGTAGATCGGCGCACGTGACGTTTGCGCGTCGATGTTGCTACCGCGGCGCTACTATGGTCTTCTATATTACCTCAGGTCGAATTTAAATTTTCCCGTACTAATACGGTTCATTTTTCTCGAGTCGAGCAGCAGAATTTATTTTTTACAAACGAAATCAAGGCTATTTTAAAAAATGTATATCGCATAATATACGTGTTCTACTTAGTTCTGTTGATATATAAAAAATCATTCGTATGACGACGGGTCTAATACAAAAACCACGAAAAAAATGTCCCAAGTCAACCTATTCGAAATTTAAATTGTTATGTCATCGCAGTATCGCGCTGTCCGTAGAACAAATGAAGACTAAAGCGGAGTGTCGCGCTCTGTATACGATTTTAGCGCCTTACAAGTGCGGACACTTTTTAGCGCGGACCCGACGTCCATATAATTGTAAGTCAATGTTCGTATATGTAAATTATGTATTGAATACAGCGGTTTTCTTTCAAATTTCGAGGTAAGTTTTTGTTTTTTTTTCTATCGTGAAAATTTTTAGGAATTGTATTTTCACACCGTATAGTAATCAGTGCATTTCATCAATTTTACTATATATTTTTTCCAAAGCGGTTGATTTAACACTTTCACTGTTATGCGAAATCAACCAAAGTCAGTTGAGATTGTACAGACTCTTAAACTGTAAACATATTATTAAGTTTATTGATTAAAACGTGTTTTCCCACCAAAATATTCTATTATTTTTTGTCAAAATTACTCCACTAGTTTGTTATAATAATTATTACAAAGATCGAACACACTAAAACATTCATTCGATCTAGCTGGATTCCAACCAACGCCTTCACCATAACGCGACTCACGCTCTTCTACTGAGCGACGGAACGAATATACAGACCTTACGAATTTTTGTAACACGTATTGTTTATTATGTAAGTAACTTGAAAAATAATAATAGCAAATGTTTCTTATTCGGTTTTGTTTTAAAATAGTTACCCTATTTATAGTTTCACTGCTGGGCATAGGCCTCGTCTCACAGAGTGTTTGGGCTGTAGTTTCCACGCGGGCTAAATGAGGATTAGAAACGTCATACACATCATTCAAATGCTTGGCAGATATGTGCAAGTTTCCTCGCTATATTTTTATTGTCCGAAATGCTCGTTATTAGCAGAGCTCCTTGTGGAAGAGTTGGTGCAGGGATTACTGCCACCGTACCTATTTCGCGATAACCTACGGCTCGGAGACGTGGTCATTTACTATGGACCTTAAAAAAAACTTAAAGTCAGTCAACGAACTATGGAGCGAGCAAAGCTTGGCATTTCTATACGTGATCGAATTAAAAATGAGGAGATCCGTTGAAAAATGGCGGCCGTCGGGGCAGAAACGTTCTCGAATGGAGACCACGAACCGAAAGGACCTGGATGATAATGGATGCAAGTCGCGTCCAACCGGCTAGTCTGGATTTTTTGGTGGATGACTTAGTTCAGCAGTGGACGTCTTCCGGCTGATATGATGATGATGATAGTGACTTTTTTCTCCCGCGAAGCAAGCATTACAGCGTTTCGATTTTGTAGGATAAGGGTGCTGGTAAAATTACAGGCACATGGGACTTGTCAACTTATGTCGCAGAATGACGGACTCCTCAGATCATTGCGATTTAAAGCTACCACCAGGCCTACGATTTTATCGTTCCGTCTCTTGATATCATAAAAAAACTAAATTAATTCAATTTTATCGAGAACCGATGGTAGCACACATATAACCGAACAATATACTTTTAACTCCACATTCTCACTATTATTTTAATAACAACCGATGGCATTTAAACTGTTAAACATTTGCGTTAGGCCACACACAGGCCTCCGTGGTAGGCTACGTGCTAATTGGTAGACGCGAATTTAATTAAATTTTATATGCAAATTAATATAATAGATCTACGTGTTATTGTTAATTTATTCTATTATCCATGAAGTGTTCTATTACCCATCAATGGGGATTCACTGACCTTTTGTTCACATGAGTTAACAGCAGACATCGAGGTAAGCAAAATATTTTAGTAGCAGTAGCGCTTCTTGTGAAAGAGTGCGTCCAGGGAAGTACTGCCACATTACCTATTTCTGCCGGCAAGCAGTAAAGTGAGTATTAATACTGCGTTCCGGTGTGGAAGCGCAAGGGTGCTGGTGAAAGTACAGGCACATGGCTTGTGAATTGTCTCAGGGTGACGGACGCCGTGGCATTGCCCCTAAGATCTTTGCGATTTAAAGCTCTGAGTGGCACTGCAACTGTTACGGATATGCGTGTCACTTACCACCAGGCGAACGACTTATTCGTTCCGTCACTTGGAGTCAGAAAATAAAATATTTGTATAGGAAAAAACAATACCTATAAAACAAATAACAATAATAATACAAAAACAAATATACTTCGACATCTCATTAATAATTATTTGAAATGAATGTATTATAAATTGTATGTTTTCCAATACTAATTAAGAATAATGCAATGTAATAATGCGATATCATAATTTAATGTTATGATTTTTTTTTCGCATACACTCAATATAGCCCCGCACTAGGAAAACCCTGTGTCGCGGGTGCCATGGACACACACATAGACAATCACAAATTACACCTAAACTCACGAGAAAACAAATGTAGGCCATACAGACATCTGCGTGGCAGTCCGGCATGGTAACCGTTCGACCACAGAGGCAGTTAAAATTGTAATGTAATAATTAAATAGTGTTATTAATGAAGTTAGCTCTTTGACGCTGCTGAGCACTTTCAGGGCGTCACATGACATCGTCATACTACCAATTAATGTTCCATGTTAAATTTGTAATGGCATACGCAATAAACAAATGAAATTGAAATGGATAAAATGGAACAATTTTTTTCGAATGTAAATCGCATATATTTGTTTTTCCAAACAAACCAACGTTGTGGACCGTTTAGAGGTCCCATGGTCACGGCGGATTCCGTTGGTTTGTTTCAAAAAAGAAACACAATAGTTTCACGTCCTATGTATGAAACTTTTAAAACAAATAACGTATATGGTAAAAGTACTAAGCATTATTTAACCCCAACATTGCTTAACTGTCTTCCGTCTCTCTTAAAAAACATTAAAAGAAGTGAAAAGTCTGTTAAAAATGAAATAAAAAATATTTATTAGATACAATGTAGGTAAGTATTGAAAAACTGTAATGTTGGTAACTGAATGCAATGTTTATATGACTGTAATATTAATATGTAGCAACCAAGCCATCCTGATAAACTTCCATGAAGTTTGGGAGAACCTTAATTTATTTGTCAAAAAAGTCATTGAAAGAATAAATCATTTCTTTTTTAAATTTCAACAATCGCGAAAGCCTAAGAACTCGACTTGTATATTTACCCAATCTTCATGTAGGTAATACACGTAGAGTGGAAGAGAAGGTTTTGGGCTGAAATTTTTGTTATTCCCGTTGGTACTACCAGTAGAACTACACGGTAACGACAACCTCGGTGGCCCAGCGAGAGTTTCTTTGTATACCACCAAGTGACGGGCCAACAAGGTGCAAGGACCAAACAAGGTGCTCCTGGTGGTAAGCGACACACCTGTCCTTAGCATTAGCATTGCCATCAGATTAAATCGCAAAGATTTGAGGTGCACTGCCACTGCGCCTGTCACCTTAAGACATAAGTTGACATGTGCCTGTAATTTCACCAGGACACTTACTCTTCAAAACCGGCACACAGTAATGGTAACTTTTTTTTTTTTTTAACGCACACACTCAACATATACTAGGGAAACCCTGTGTCGCGGGTGCCATGGACACACACATAGACAACCACAAATTACACCCAAACTCACGAGAGAAATAATTGTAGGCCATACAACTATGTCTACCGGCCCGGGAATCGAACCTGGGACCTCTGCGTGGCAGTCCGGCATGGTAACCGTTCGGCCACGGAGGCAGTGCATTACTGCTTAACGGCAGAAATACATAAGTAAGGTGGAAGCTTGGACAAACTCTTTAACACAGGGCTGTACTGCTACAAAATTACAAGTTACAAGCTTGTGATAATATTGTAATAATAATATAACACTAAAACACACACCCGTAGCCCCGCACTAGGGAAACCCTGTATCGCGGATGTCATGGACACCATAGAACAAAATACACCCATAGTTACTAGAGAATATTCCTCCCGACCCGACAGACCAGCATGGTACCCGTTCGGTCACGGAGGCTGTTAATTAATTTAATTGTGACAAAATCATCTGTAATGGCTCAATCAGCTGTAGTGTCTCAGGTACTTGCACTGAGAACCGAGGCAACTATTTACACTGTAATAATAACAGCTTGTGCTAATATTGTAATGGAGTTATCAATAGCTAAATTAGCCCCGATGTCCCAGTTGTCTGGGAGAAACGCAGCCAGTAGCGCGCAACGCCATCGGTGTAATCGCACATTAGCAATCATAATTCATAACTCATCAATATAGCAATTAATACTTGGCTATAACCAAGCTACTTATTTAACAAATTACAAGTGATTTTCATAAAAATTGCTAAGAATTTTGTAACAGTTTCGTTGAATTTGTAATTTTATTGAGCTGTAACAACGTGTTGAGTTTTTAAATCTAAAAAAAACGTAGGAGTCCATTTCCGCGTAACTCATAATGTTTATTTTCCTTTCTTTAATATTAATTAAAAACAATTATTTTTGGGTTTTACCCCCTATTATTGCTTAATTAGTTTTTTCTTTTCATATAGCGGCACCTGCAGGTAGTGCATTTAGAATTAAATGTATTTTTAAGTCTTCTTTATTCCATATATAAAACGTTTATCTAAATTTCGAAGACCTCTCATTCTGTACCAACTAACTATTTTAACTAACCCATGGAACGCATTGACAGGATCCGTTCTTTTAAATACCTTGGCTGTATGGTAAACGACCATGAAGACTACAGCTTAAAAGTTAGATGTCACATAGAGCAAGACAGGAATGCTTTTATTAAAATGAACCACCTCCTTTGCAATCATAATCTCAAAGTATCGACAATTGCTTTTTAGTGCGAAGATACTTATTTTTAATTCTATTGTACGGAGTAGAAGCACGGACACTAACTCAGACATTATGTAAACGGTTAGAAGTCTTTAAAATGTGGGTTTATCGAAGAATTTTGAAAATGTCGTGGACGGAGAAGTTACCAATGACAACGTATTATGGAGGACGCACAAACGCTTGGAGCTCCAACAACAGTAAAAAAGACGAAGCTGCAGTACCTCGGGCACATCATGCGGAGTAATAAATACTCTCTACTGCAACTCGTTCTGCAGGGAAAAATCCAGGGCCGCAGAAGACGTGGTCGTAGAAAAACCACATGGCTTCAAAATCTTGCAGAGTGGTTCAATATAAGTACCACAGAACTGTTCCGAGCCGCAACTTCACGGACCCAAATTGCCACAAAGATAACAGACCTCCGGTAGGAGATGGCACCCCAAGAAGAAGAGAATCGAACGCATATGATCCAACTATAAAATTATAGTTTCGTTTCGGTTTTGACGGGTTAAGAGTGTTGATGAAATTACCGGCAAATGGGACTTTTCAACTTATATCTTAGAGTGAAGGGCACAATAGCAATGCCCATATATATATCTTATCTATGCGATTTAAAGCTCAGAGTCGCACCGCAACTGCTATGGACAGACGCTGTGCTTACCACCAGGCCCACGACGTTGTTTGTCCCGGACCAAGGTATCATAAAAAATAGTGAATTTCCTGTACAATTATATAAAATGAAATTAACTCCGAGGCACTTCCAGAACCCCCAGGACTCATTTTTGGGTCGGCGGACTAAAGCACATAAGTCAAAAAAGTGCTTCATTTGTTAATATATACATATATCTTTATGTTGTTTTTAGTTTTGGAAGTTAAATAACCTCCAGAATAAAGTTACAAATTTATGCAGTAACAAATAATAATAACGCATACACTCAACATAGCCCCTTACTAGGGAAAACCCTGTAACGCGGGTGCCATGGACACACACATAGACAACCACAAATTACACCCAAACTCACGAGAGAAATAAATATAGGCCATACAAAAATTTCTGCCGACCCGGTAATCGAACCTGGGACCTCTGCGTGGCAGTCCGACATGGTAACCGTTCGGCCACGGAGGCAGTTAATGAATATGACTTATATGCTTTAGCCGGTAAATGCATTAATTTAAATGAATGATGTAGGATTTTGATTGATGTTTTTAGTCTGCCGACCGTAGAATTTATAATCGGGAATCAAACGCGGGATCTCCTAATCTACCATCCACAATGTTAACCGCTGAATTACCGAAGTCATCATATTGCATTACTATTGCCAACCCTTTGTCGGCCGTGGGACATAAGATATCAAGACGCCTGTGCTAACGCCAGTAATCTTCAAGATCTTTCCACTTTCGGAATATACAATATTCTGCAAACCACACTTTGTCATTTTTAGCAGTGATTTTTACTGTCTTAACATTACAGGTTCATCTTAAATCATTGACAATCAAACAGGCAAACGTACAATTCTAAAAATGCATAAGAAATAAAATATCGTTAACACATCTAAATCGCGTAAAAGATGGTTTGTTTCAAGAACGTATATACGCGAGTTAGATACGGAAAATAGTTTCATTTCTTATGTACACAATCGCGAAAACTTAAAAACTCTAAAAATGCAGTTAAACAAATTAATGCAACTCTATAGATATCAGAATGACGTCACAGCATCGATGCGGGCGATGCGCCTGCGCCGGCCGTTACAACAGGTCCGGGCAGTTTTTGCGGTGGCTACCGAATGCCGCTATACAGTTAGCGTGGAGCGAGTAAATAAAACGCTGTCGCTTATATCTTGATATTCACCGAAATTTCGGCTGATTTTTAGTTCTGAGAAATTGTTGTCTACTAGCATAACGTCCTTTACGGTCGCTCTATAACTCACTAAACATCGCAGACCATAGTAACGTGAGTTTGAAGTTAATTAAACTACTTATTAGCAGCAGTAGTTCTCCTTGCGAAAGAGTTCAACCTATTGAAGTACTGCCACCTTACCTATTTCTGCTGCCAAGCAGTAATGTCAGCATTACTATGTTCCGGTTTAAAAGGGTAAGGCTGCTGGTGAAATTACATGCACATAGGACTTGTCAACTTATGTCTCAGGGTGACGGGCGCAGTGGCAGTGCCCGTCAGATCTTTGTGATTTAAAGCGCCTTACCATCAGGCGAACGACTCGTTCGTCCAGTCACTTGTATAAAGTTTTCATAGTAGACATAGGAATGACACTCCAGTGACTATTACAAATTCTATTATAAGATCTTTTCACTATAAATCCATACAAAAAAAAACCACGTCCTTTCTCGTTAAATATGTTTTTCGCAATGGCGGTCGATTGTCAGCGTTCCATTGATACGATTATGATGATTTCGATTTAATTCTTATTTCAATAATACTAATTCTTAACGAAGCAAAGTAAGTTTTCTAACAAAATAAAATAATGAAGTAATTTCACGAAAAATAATTGAATATCAATTTAAATAGCAACATCTCTAGCCAGGCTTGGTAGCTGTACAGTTACCTAACTTGGTGAAAAAATACTTTCATAGATTGCTCATAGATGGCGCTACGGCTAAAAAGTCATTGAAAAACCAAATACAATCGTGGACCATTGTACCACAACAAGCACATAGTAGAAATTCGTGAGGTCCGCTGGTTTGTTCCGTGGCTTAGTTGGCATATGTCTTGCACGGTTTGCTAGAAGACGTCTTATATTTCTATTAATAATTAAAATAAAGTAAATTAATGTATAATTGGTTCAGTCCAAAAATCGCCTGTCGTTTCTAACTAAACCCACTTGCAATACCCCGTTTTTGTTTATTAGCATTTAATTAGTGGATATAGTTGTATTATTCTTTAATTACAGGGTATCC
Organism: Hyposmocoma kahamanoa; assembly: GCF_003589595.1. Taxonomy (NCBI): domain Eukaryota; kingdom Metazoa; phylum Arthropoda; class Insecta; order Lepidoptera; family Cosmopterigidae; genus Hyposmocoma; species Hyposmocoma kahamanoa. The sequence goes on from NW_020653850.1 coordinate 2,392,786, forward strand.
CATTCATTACAGAGATAATTGCCAGTCGCGGTGCGAGGTATTTGACCTATTCCATAAACTTGCAATTGCCATAATTTATATCCCTTTTGTCTTTGTTATTGAGTGATTAATATTGCATTGTGTTTGATATTGCTACCTTTTTAACCGACTTTAAAAAAGGAGGCGGTTCTGAGTTTGACTGTATTTTTTTGTGTCTATATTACGCGATTACTACAGCATTTCGACTTATCCGAAGAACAGAGACCGATGTGATTATACAACAAATAGAGGATAAATGTATAATCTCGTTACAAAAAATTAGGCCTAGGTATAGGTGTATTCAGAAATATAAAATCGATCAACAGTCGGTCTGATATCCATAGCTAAGAACAGCGAACGAAATGTACAATGTCCTGAGCATAAGCAGTCTTGCACATAGGTCTTTGTTCTACGGATGAGTCGATTTGTTAACCGATTTTGATGTTTCCTTTTTTGTGGGAAAGAAGCTATCTCAGTACTGGTCCCGTTTCAATTTGAAGATAATATTCCACCTCTAAGTGTAGCAAATTAAGGAATAAATTATCAAGTTTTTAACTTAGTAAGTAACTTGTCTTTTTTAATTCTCATAAAAATGATGAAGATAATCAACTAAATAAACAGGTTAAACATAATTACCAACACAAATTCGAACATACTGAAAAATTCCTTCATTCTGACCGGACTCGAACATGTGTCTGTTTTTACGAATAAAAAAACAAAAACTGTAACAAACGCATACAAAAATTGGTAAGGTCTGCAGACTCAATCTGTAGCTCAGTTGGAACCCCTATACAAACCCTAGATTTGAGTCCTGTCAGATCGAAGAAATTTTGCTCTGTGCTCAATTTTTGTATTGGTAATTATTAGTGACAACGGTAGTGACATAATAGAAACGGAAACGGAAACAGATGTCAAAAATATATCTCAGCGAAAACGGAAACTGAAGCGGATGCGGAAACGGAATTGTAAATATTATCAAGTTCTCAACGAAATAGCACCAAATAGGATTTGTTTTTGTTTTTATAACCGCACATTGCACAGTACAAAACTGCTAAAACGCGCTCCTCACCGTCACATCCATTGCAAACGTTGTGGACCCATTAAAGCTCGATTATAAAAATTAATGAAGCAGAAACGGAAACAGATGTAAAAAAGTGTACGGAACTTACGCAGTTGCGGAAGCAGAAGTAAAGATCTGTTGCATCACTAGTAATTATAACTAAAATAAATGTATGGTAATAAATGATCATGATAACACAAATTGAGTAGGTAACCAATTTAAAAAAGCACTTATTCTATTTACATACTCATTGTGTCGAAGCCAAAAAACATAGTCGCAATAAACATATGCATCTTGTTTGTAACACGTCTCTTTATAACAGGAGCTCATTAAAAGAAGGGCAATTTGCAACAAACAGGGTAGTAGCGTGTTAGCTTATTAATAGATTAAGTCGATTGATCGTTGTCACGATATCGGCCCTGTCTTGGAATAAGCCCAGAAGCAATTAGTTTATTTTTATCTGGTTTCAAGAAAAGTATGACGTAATTAACTTTCTGTATCTACTAACAAGTGTAATATCGGTGCCTTACTTTCTCAAATTCGTATCTTATAAAGTGTGATTATTGAGGAGATGACAAAACTGACTATTTATTTTAAATTTCCATACAAACCGTTTTTTCATTTCAGTCCTTTAAGACATTTTTATTTAATTCAACAAAGCAATAGGAACTTTTATTTATTGACTTCCTACATAAGAAAGAGTGAATTGTTTCCTCCGTCCGTGTTCCTTCCGTACATAAATTTATACGTTTTCGTGATCATGTTTTTAGCATGTAACGTATCGATTGTAATTGTAATAGTTTAATTAAAAATTTTTATTAACCGACTTCAAAAAAGGACGAGGTTCTCAATACGACTACATTTTCTTTATGTGTGATTGTGATTTAGGGGTGGCAAACTAGGGGATGAATCCGGTGTCGCGCACTTTCGATTTCAATAAAACTTGGCAAATAGATATAATTCCACGAATTTTTGAGGTCGGTTTTTTTTAAAGTAATTATTGTTTGATACAAAAATATTTGATTAGATTTGAAACTAGTTGCTTTTAATAAGTTATTTCAATTGAAAATGTGATATATGTTTATAGACATAAAATCTATTTTTAAGAATGTCGTACCTCTGTTACTGACGGGCCACTGAATAGGTGTAGCCATTTTCGCCCATGGGCATTGTGTAGCATTAGAGGAGCTTCCTGCGCGTCGCCAGCTTTTGAGAGCCCAGTTGACTCCCTTTTGAAAAGCACCTATTGCAGCCGCCAAGAAGTAATGTGAGCATTACAACGTTTCGGTTTTAAAGGGCAAGGAAGCTGGTAAAATTACAGGCACATGGGCCTTGTCAACTTATATCTCAGGGTGACGGGCAAAACAGTCGTGCACCTGGTAGTAAGAGACACGCCTGCCCATAGAAGTGCCACTCAGAGCTTTTAATTGCAAAGATTCGAGGGGAAACTGCCACTGCGCCCGTCACCCTGAGACGTAAGTTGACAAGTTCCACGTGCCTGTGATTTCACCAATATCCTTGCCTTTCAAAACTCAAACGCAGTAATGTTCACGTTACTATTTGGCGGCAGAAATAGGTAAGGTGACAAGTACTTCCCTGGACAAACTCTTTCGCAAAGAAGCTCTATTGCTGCTAAACTCTTTATCAATGAACCTATATTCAACAGTGAACTACTTAACCATGTAGAATAAGGTAGCGCATAAGTTATTACCTTGCTCTTTTTTAAGTTTCACCTGACCGTGAGTATAGGTTATTTTTAACCTCATTAAAATAACTGAATATACAATGTTACTACATAGTAAGCCCTAACTTGTAAACTTAAGTGTGTTCTTAGACGTACAATCCTACACGGCCTCTACTAACTTAGGAAAAATAATTTTGTTAGTCGGTGTCTTGGGCTGTGTGTTTTAATTCAGAAATTGTATAATTTCCATACGACTTTAGTGTCGTTATTTAATCGCACGTCTATAGACGCGCTTATTCAGATAAAAACTTAATAAATTCACAATTAAAGAATAGAACTTTCAAAAACAGTTAAAATTAACATCTTAACAATTTATGGTTACGCAAGAACATTCATTAATGTCTTAACTTGTGTTGAGTTTAGTTACTTAATGAACTTGTAACGTTTTTCTAAGTTATAACTTAGACTTTCTGAGCATATTTTAAAATATAGTGCTTTTATAACAATAAAGATAGCTTTTAATTAAATATAAATGCGAAATCACAATATAAAACCTCTTTAGTTATCTGTCAAACTTCTATCAGCCAAAAGTTCTTTTACTTTATGGGACGATTCTTATACAACTAAAGTAATAATATTTTAGTGTTTTATCTAAAAAATAAATATGAGTGTAAGAATATGATAACCAAATGGCTTCTAAACTGAGTGTTTTCATCAAATACGCACTCTTTTTCCAACAGACACACACACACGCGCGTACACTTTCAGTGTGAGAATTATTTAGGCAGATTACATAATTTAGATTAATTTAATTTTACTCATTTGCTGTCTCCACAAATTACTACTTGTTCTTATTATTATTTTTGCATAATGTATAAATAAAACAACGACAATTGTAAATTTTAATACGCCATTAGAAAGTTTGCTGGTACTTATAGCACAGCTTTTCCTTTTTTAAGTACCAGCGGTGATATCTACTGATTCTTTGATACTTACTTCCTGTACACCTAGTATTTATGTGGTCTGTGTACACTAAGCATGTTATATTATTAATAATTATCTATGTATTATTAAAAATTGTTTAACTTCACGGCACCTTGCTTTGGGGTAATGACGTCGATACTAATAGAATCCTTGCACTGCAGAAACGTGCCGTTAAGGCAATTTACAATATGAGTGTCTTTGAGAGATAAGTTTAAAGAGATTAACATTACCTCTTACCTTAACATCGCAGTACATTTATGAAAATGTTATTTATGTTAAGAAAATACAATTTCATAAAATTTTTATTGAATTGATATTCAATTATTTTTTGTGAAATTACTCCACTAGTTTGTTATAATTATTAATACAAAGATCGAACACTCAGAAAAAACACTCAGAAAAAATTCCTTCGATCCGGTCGGATTCGAACCGACGTCTTCTTGCATACCGTGCCAGACGCTATACCAACTAAGCAACGGAACGAACCAACGGACCTCACGAATTCTTCTATGTGCTTGCGTCGTGTCTTTGTACTTGGTCTTTCAACGACTTTTTAGTCGTAGCGCCATCTATGAGAAATCTATTACAGATTTATCACCCAGTTAGTACCTTTACAGCTACCAGTCCTGGCGAGAGATGTTGCTATTCACTGTATTAATTAATTAGTTGTGTTTTTTCTGAGTGTTCGATCTTTGCGGTTTTGTATTAATAATTAAAATATAATTTTTTTGATGAAAAATAGTGACGGACATAACATTAACACGAGGAATAAAGACAAACCAGCTGTTCTTGACAGTCACCTTCTCAAAGTCAGAAATTCATTTAAGTGGCAACGGTTTAAAACTATAATAAAACAAAATCTTTATAGTGAAATCCGCGATACTGCCCCGTATTCTCGATCTAAAATGTTTGAATTTAATATTGTAATGATAAATGTATTCAAATGTATATTTACAAAGAGCAACCCCTAAAGTTTTTTGCTCATTCTTCTCAGGGGAATCTGCTCACGAATGAGCAGTAGAGCTTAATCAATATTACGATTCCATTATAAAGACTATTATAAAGACAGATTGGCGCGCATATTCTCACCTAAACTCACAATAACACTCAAAATACGAAAACTAAGAATAATATCTTAGAATAATAACGCATAAAATGATAGTTTCATATCAAACGAACTGTCACAAGTGAGGCAAAAATGAAATTCATGTAGGCTAGTTTTAGTAGTAGGTTAATTTTCGGTTTTACTGAATATTTATATAAAAATACAAGTTGAAACGCGTTACTTCCTTGTGGAATGTGATGTTAGTATCTATTTTATGTTTGTCTGACGTATTTTTACACTCATTTACCGCACATTTCGTCATTTTTAGCTAAAATTGTTGATCTGTTCGCGGTGCAAGTTGACCTTGAGCACTGAAGGCCCGGGAGCGCTTCAATTTGCCTCACTTAGCGTGTGCGGACTAGGTTTCTATGCGTTATTATTCTAAGATATACATACATATATATAAAATATACCTTTTAAACACATACAAAATAAATTATCATTAACTAACATTAATAATAAGAAGTTATATAATGTAATGTAATTTAACTACACTTTAAGTAGAGAAATAAACTACAATCAAGATGGGGGACCAGGAAACCTAAAACACAGGGTATCCTAATTTAGACTCCTGTCTCTCACAAAATTGAATATTAAAATAAAAGAAATACAAAAATTTCCAGTGTAATTTCCTTACCTGAAAAAAAAAAGATTATTTTTATTTATTTATTTATGCTTACAGTGAATGACATATCTACAGATGGAGATAGGGTTCTCTCAAACTACGTAACAGTATATTACAATCACATAAACATTTCATTCGGTTATCCAAATACAGTTTTCAGTATTTACCTACCTTGTTTCTAATATTTATTTTATTTCATTTTAACGGATTTTTTACTACCTTTAATATTTTTTTAAATGTGACAGAAGTCTGTTGAATAATAGAATAATATTGGAATGAAATAATCCTTAGTCATTTCACCATAAATGTTATTAACCGACTTCTAAAAAGGAGAAGGTTCGTAATTCGACAGTATCTTTTGTGTGTATGTCTCTATTGGTGAACCAAGTTGGATGATTCTTTTTTCGTTAGAAACAGGGTGCTTCAGTATTGGTCTCATTTAAATTAAAAGTAGGTTTCGCGTACTTTCCGGCAATGATTGTTATTAGTTTAACTTTTGTATGTACTTACTTAAAACCAGAGTTTGACGTCGGTTCCTTTTTTTTTTCTTAAAAGTTTCATAGCTGCCCATAGCTGCTTGTCGCGTTTTAAGATGTGCATTTTGAACACATCGTATAAGCTCAATAAATATCAAGTACTAAAGCTTCTTTCAAGCAAGAAAAACCCGTCGTATTTCACAGCAGTACACACTTAGATGTCACCCGGCCTATCTACCTAATTATAAGGCCGGAGACATGCGCGCGATTGTCCAAAAAAGCGTTATTACTGCGAAGGCGCGGGCGCACTGATATAGCGGCGTGCGCCGGGCAAAGCGCGACATTTTAGCTATGCGATCGAGAAGATGCACCGGACTTGTAAGGTCCGCTTTTTCACGCTTAATTACGACAACAGGGTGTCCAAACGACCACCTTAACATTAAAACACACTCACAACTACATGGCGACGTCTTGAGTTCGATTCAATGACAGAAACATTTCGTAAAAAGATTCTAAACAGCTTTTTTAATTTTTTTAACCGACTTCAAAAAGGAAGAGGTTCTCAATTCGACTGTTTTTTACAATCTTTATAAAGATTGTAAAGAGAGTACCACAGTATTGTTACCATTGAAATTTGAAGAAAATATTCCACCTCTAAGGGTGGCAAACTAGGGGATGAATCCGGTTTCGCGCACTTTCCGGTAACCGATCCCAATAAAACTTGGCAAATAGATATAATTCCACAAATTTTAGAAGTCGGTTTTTTAAATAAAACAGTTATCTTATATCAAGTGACTTTCATAAACAGACATTCGCTCAAACGCCTCCATACTTCAAGAACTCGGCATCAAGTAGCGTCTGTATACTGTGGTGCAAACTCGTATCCTAAAATTCTTCGGTCACGTCTCAAGACAGAATTTTGACTCCATAGAGCGTCTTGTTGTGCAAGGTAGAGTGGAGGGCACTAGACTGCGCGGAAGATCACCCATTCGATGGACCGATCAAACAAAATCTGCAGTGGGTTGGGTGGTCCTTTACATAAGTGCACGAGGGAGTCGACTAACAGAGAGAGATGGCGATATGTCATGAGGCAAGCCACATCAGCCGTTAACAAACGTACTCCGTGATGACCGCCACCACTCTGTCAAGAGTGATACGAAAGAGAAGAAAGAATATCAAGTGACGGGAAGAACTAGTCGTCCGCCTGGTGTTATGTCACACGTCTGTAGCAGTTGCAGTGTCACTCAGGGCTTTAAATTGCAAAGATCCGAGGCACTGACACTGTGCCTGTCACTCCGAGACACAAAGTTGACATGTCCAACGTGCCTGTAATTTTACCAGCACCCTTACCCTTCAAAACCGGAACGCAGTAATGTTGAAATAGGTAGGGTGGCAGTACTCCCGGGCGGGGTCGTGGTGAATGTTCACTGATCCCACGGCGCCGACGCAACCGGCGAGAGGGAAACTCGGGGGGGTTTTAGTGAGGTAGGCCCTCCAGTCTGGAGGGAGAGTCCCCACATAACCCCTGAGTCTCCCTGAGCTCAGGGGTATCCATAAAGATTTCCCCCGTCAAAAAAAAAAGTGTGGCAGTACTTCCCTGGACGAACTCTTTCACAAGTATATACTTATACTGCTATTAAAATGTTTGTCTTATTTTTCCCGTCACTTGATATAATAATAGATAAGAAAAAAAAGTTTTTTAAATTAAAATATCCTAACATTGAACAAAACCATGGTATCTCGCCAAAGAAGCACGGTCGTTTTAATTGCGCTGTATCATCGCATACTAAAATGCCCTTTACGTTTTTACAAAGGCTGTAATGACATAATCGGGGCAGCACGCGGATGCCCCAGGTGCTTTTTGCGCACCATGTGCGAATAACTCGGACCGCTCTTTCTCTAGGTTAACAGTTTAACTCATGCTTTCTTTAAATTAGTTTAATAGTTTTATGTCCATCTTACATTGCCCCTATTTAATTGTGGACCGGCCTATTTTACTTTAAAATTTTTATTAAAAAGTCACTTTTATGACATTACCGATTAGCAGATACTTTTCTCATATACTAATGCAAATGTTTATAAACGTTTCTACAGGCTGTTTAATGAATGTAAGAAATAATGATACTGATGTCAATAAACGCTGACGTCTATAAACCTCCCGTCGACGTTACGCGTGTATGCCAGCGATGTTGTGATGCCAGTGATGTAGTGTTCACGTATCCTGTGAAATTTCGATACTGCGTGTCACTAGAGTTTCAATATTTCGATATGTTGTAGAGCAATGACGTCATTATTAAGATTTTGTATGGCTCTTACCTTCTTCGATGAAATAAAATAATAATAATAACGCACACACACAACATAGCCCCGCAGTAGGGAAAACCTGTGTCGCGGGTGTCATGGACACACACATAGACAACCACAAATTACACCCAAACTTACGAGAGAAATAAATGTAGGCGATACAAATATTTCTCTCGGCCCGGGAATCGAACCTGGGACCTCTGCGTGACAGTTCGGCTTAATAACCGTTCGGCCACGGAGGCAGTTAAAAGAAAAGTTAAAAGAAATTCAAGGACGACGTATATAGACTCTTTTTTGAAGATGGAGTAAAATGACAGTCCATTGCGAAAAAGTGTTGCCCACTTGCAAGCAGCTCCGCTGCACTGATTGCAGTCGATTAATATTGTATCGACTATCGAGTGAATGTTGGTCACGCTCATCAACCACCATCGGCCATTATTCGTCCAATAAGTACAGATTCATTGGAATTGTCAATTTTTGTAAGTTCATACATACACTACATTTAGAAGTATGTCTATTGAAAATAGGAGACCTACTGTAAAGTTTTTCACTTTAATTTAATATAGATAATAAAAATTTATTCCGATACTATATGTTAAAATAAGAATAAAGAAAGCAATAACGCAATCAGTAATCATTAGAACGTAGTAACATTTACAATTCAGATATTTATGGCAAAATTTTACCTTCTTATAGAATCTATCGATAAAACTGTCGACAATAACTACGTGACTATTTAAAATTGTATGAAAACTGGTAACTCTGCAAATCTCAGTTTACTCCGTCTTCAAAAAAGACAGCCTGATAGTATTTTGCACTTACAAATGTTTAAGGTGGCATAATTGACATCAACTATGTCTTGAAGTAAGTAACTTAATGGTACTAAACACAGAACTTCTATTAGTTGTAACTAGTTCAAGAATAAACTTGTACTTCACACCGAACTTGAATCTTCACATTACTATCACTTACAAAGCATCGCCGCTAGTCCAGCCCATCATAATTGGACGTATTATTAAATAATTAAAGTCAAAAAAAGCCGCGAAGTCGGCCGCCATTTTAAATTGTCATGACAAAATGGCGGCGGCGATTGGCGCGCAAAAAGCGAAGTGTTAAACGCAGATTCGTCGGTAACGAAGTGCGATTGAGTGCAATTACATTCGCACACTTTGACGAATGTAATTACTGCATGAGCTCGACTCAAGACTGAGCCGTGGGATATGTTAAGCCCACATTCGTAATTACGAGTAGGTATGTGTTTGAGAGTTTCGACACGATTAACACTGCAGTCGATTCTTGGGTTTTTTATAATAAGGGAATCGCACACTTATGAACGCAGAATCAGTTAGAGTTGGTTAGAAAGAGCTTTAAGTCCATGCAGTAAGAGCGAAAGAGACGTTGCGCGTGTCGCTTCCGGTTGGTCGCAACAAAGCAGTGAAATATCGCTCGAAATATGTATAATGTTTTCGGAGCCCAAAAAATCTGTACGAGACGGAATGTGAATGTCTCACTTACAATACGCGTAAAGTATGCCATAAATTCGCGACACCAGACATTTTGCCGACACATGAGTTCGCCGACGGTCGGCAAAAAGCGACATTGAAACGGGAACCGGCAAAAACCGAGGTGTTGCCGAAAACAACGTTTCGATTTCACACCTTTTACGGTAACACCATGATCTTTTGAATCCGATGACATTTTAGGTTTTTATAACAAAATGGTTTGGACGTGTGAACCATTCTTTCCTTAACTCCGACGCAAAAAGAGGGAAAAGGTATAAGTTTCTCACTGCCATGCCTTCCAAAACTATTTAATTAGTTATATGTGCAACTGTACGTTCCTTTTGTTATTTTTAAGTGGTTCTATATAATAATAAGAAAAAGAGTACAAGTCAAAAAACCCAATTTTACAAGACGCGGAAAACAGTTAAAGCTTAATATGATATTAAGCGGTAAGTGCTTCTAGCGTTTCCTTGTAAAGTCGTCTTTTTACTTGTATACCTTTTCACTAAAGCCACAGAATTATAGTGTTAGTTTTAGTGGATCTTAGTAAATAAACTGTCATGGAAGTGAATAAAGCTTTTTATTTACCTATCTATCTAAGTTTTCTTTCATAATATCAAGTGACGGTACGTACAAGTCGTGCGCCTGATGGTAAGCTACACGCCTGTACATAACAGTCATAGTGCCACTTTAAATTGCAAAGATTGAGGGACACTACCACTGCACCCGTCACCATGACGCATAAGTTGACAAGTCCCATGTGCCTGTAATCTGTCTTAACGGATAGATCTAATTGAATCGGTATAATAAGAATAATACTAACGCGCACACTCATAGTGCCGCACTAGGGAAACCCTGTATCGCGGGTGCCATGGACACACACATAGACAACCACAAATTACACCCAAACTTATGAGAGAAATAAATGTAAGCCGTAGAAATATTTCTTCCGGCCCGGGAATCGAACCCGGCATCTCTGAGTGGCAGCTGCTGCTACTTACCATGCTGGGTAACCGCTCGACCACGGAGACAGGTATGGCTCTTAGCTAGGTTTGACGAAAATCTGTCCAGCTGTTTAAAGGTCATCAATGCTTTTCGCTGTTACTGTAGAGATTGCAGTACTTATTTTATTTCCGTTTGTTCAATCCCTTTAACATTGTTCGTCCCGTCACGTATTATAAAAAACATAGATGGTGGCTATTAACTTTTTGGAGTAGTACGCTGTTGTAATTATTTCTCCTTTTTCAACTCTCTCTTTTTGGAAGTAGATATATGACGAAATTATAATAGGCTGTTATGGAGTGTTCGATAACAATAAACTACAATAATGTGGCCACGAGACGTCAAGAGCAGAAACAATATTAGCGCCTACACGTCTCAATCGGGCGCTAATTACCGTCGCTGACTCGACCCCTGAGTAACTACGGCCCGACGGCAAGACTAATATTGATAAGATTGCTTTCATTAAAGTTGTGATCCGGAAAACCATTCAAAAATGACCAACGCCATCTAGCGGTGTAATTATTTTACATCTTCTTTTTCAAAATCATAAATAAACTGGCTGTTCTTCACAGAGGATTTTGCAAAATCATAAATTTCTTTATGGGGCAAAATACGAAGGGCGCCTTGAAGAGCAATCTACTTATGTACAACCAATCTACAAGGACATATAAATAAGTAATGTACTAACGTTATGTATGAAATAAAAGATGACAATGGTTACTTTTTTATTTAAATATGATATGACATAGGAAATGTAAACAAGCAATGCACTTATTACAATTTGTTAGAAAGGGAATCAAAAGTTAGAAAGGGTCTGTTAAAAAAAGTTTTTGCTTATTTCTAAACCTTTTACTTTTTTCTACCGCCATTTTACCCGTGTAAAGCGAAACGTATAGATGAAAGTCTGCCACTAATTTTGAAACAAGAATAAACATGGAATGCATCACGATAATGGCAAATATTATTTTTGGATTGGAAATAGTCATGAGATTACTTTTAAGCTTGAAAACATTATAAACCGCTAATGTGCCGTGACCAGGATCACGGCAATAAAATAGGATACTTCGGCTCACAAAAATATATACCATAGTTAAGGCAAAAAGAAAAGGCTGTAACAAGAAAAGATATATAAAAAACAGGTACAACTCTACAAAACATTACCTACTGTATACGTTTTCACAATAAGATTCCGGAGCATATATTAAGTTTATCATTTCCTAAGTTTAAAAACTACATTAAAAATATTTTGATCGAATCATATTACACAATTGAAGACTACGTGTTAGATAAAGGTGTATGGAAAGACGACACGGCTCCAGAATCCACACAAATTTGATTCAAAGTGTATTCCATAGCATTTAAGTTTATTTGAAAAGAGCAATCCCTAGAGTTTCTTGCTCGTTCTTCTCAGGGAGGTCAGCGTAGTGAACGAACAGTAGCTTAAATGTGACGTATTCAAGTGTAAATTTATTTTACCTATGGAATAAATCATCTTTGACTTTGACTCAATTATAAAAACCCCGAAAGGGCCGAATTATACAGTATTACTAGGTTAGATTAGCATTAAAATTGGCATGTGATTTAGATTGGGAACTGGTAAAAGATCAAAGTTCAAAATTAGACGCAATTAAAAATTAGAGCAGCACTGCTCGTTACAGCGATTGAATAGGGAATGACGACGGAAGGAAACAAAATGGGAAAGGCGAGGCAAAAGAATTAAAGAACGATTCAAAATTTGAAAACAAGTAACCAGGAACCAGAGAAAAGGTGATAAAAAGGTGACGATGGAAGAAGGTCAAATCGTCACAAGCTTCTGTAATAAGATTCCTGTTGATATTCAAAATTTGCCATTAACGACGCCTAAATCTATAGTGAAACAAAAACGTTAGGTGGTCGTACTTCTCTAAACGAACTCTTTGACAAGGAGCTTTTTCGTTTTACAACATTGAAATAATTCATAAAATATGTTTATATCCTGCATTTCACGGAGTGCCGGACATAATAAATCTATGTTATCTTACAATTTATAGATAAATATTGTTTGGAAATTTAAGTTGCGTCCACACTATGCTGGCGGCGCGGCAATTCGCTAATGAAGATATTTGGGGCTATCTCACCGTCAATAAATATCGGCGGACGCCGCCCTCACCGGACGCCGCGGGCCAGCCGCACCACTGCGCCTACGCTACGCCGCCTGTACTATCATGAACGCTATCTACATCGAAGGCATAATTTGAGCTCAATGTCTTTATTTCTGCATTCAACGAGAAATAACATCGAATTGAATTAAAAATACCTTGGAATAACTTAAATTCATACCGCTATATAGCCACGTATAAACACCTCAAAAGAGCTTTTAATTTATGAAGGTTATAAAAATAATACGAATTATATGAAACTTATTTTACTTAAAGAAATTTTAGTAGCAGTAGACCTCCTTGTGAATGAGTTCGTCCAGGGGACCATTGCCATCTTACCTATTATGTCATGTAAGGGTGCTGGTAATTTTTTATATATTATGTGTGTCCATGGCACTCGCGACACAGGGATTCCCTGGTTCGAAGCTGTGAGTGTGTGCTTTATTATTATTAAAGAGCAAGTTACAGCTCGATTTTTATGTTCAATTTTTATATCTTTTATTTAAGTATAAAAATGTCACCGACTATTTTCGTCCGTAGAATCTTTAAACCTCTCTCCTGAAAGTTGTAATTTTGAAGTTGTGACCTATCTTGGTTATTTATAAAATCCTATATACAAAAATCGACTATACGTGAAGCTCCGACCGCCGCCGCCGGTGTATACACGGCCGCCGCTTTGTTACGAAATCGATACGTGAACACACCCCTTTAGGTTACTGTGGCAGCCATAATATCATCGATTCGGAATTCTGCTGATCTGCTGACACTGGTTTTATTCCAGAATTTATTTTTTTACTCAATCTAAGTTAAAGCCTTTTCAAAAATGTATGTCGTATAGTATACGTGTAGTATAGTAAACTACCCATTAAATACAGAGGTTTTCTTGTAAAATTTCGAAGTAGTTTCTTTTTAATTAAATTTTTATTGAATTGATATTCAATTATTTTTTGTGTAATTACTCCACTAGTTTGTTATAATTATTAATACAAAGATCGAACACTCAGAAAAAATTCCTTCGATCCGGTCGGATTCGAACCGACGTCTTCTTGCATACCGTGCCAGACGCTATATCAACTAAGCCACGGAACGAACCAACGGACCTCACGAATTTTTCTATGTGCTTGCGTCGTGTCTTTGTACTTGGTCTTTCAATGACTTTTTAGTCGTAGCGCCATCTACGACTCTTTGACAGATTGATAGATTTATAGTTTCTTTTTTTTTCAATCGTGAAAATTTTTAGAATTCGCATTTTTACACTGTATAGTAATAGTATATAAATTTTAATATATATTTTTTCCAAAAGTGATTATTAATTTAACACTTTCACTGTTATACGAAATTAACCAGAGCCATTTGAGGTTCTATAGACTCCTAACCTGTTACAACTTTTTTTACATTAATTTCTATCATTTCGCTGTATAAACCACCCATGTTATTCAGTTGGTCTAACCAAGCCACATGTAATAATACGTCAAAAGCACTTTTATGACATGAAAATCATAATAAACAACTCATGTATATGTGAAGCTTCGATTGCATCGTGTGAGCGGATTTTTTTATAACAAAAATAAGTGCTCATTTGACCACCATCTTACTTGATGGAAAGTGACGATGAGGTCGATCATGCGCACCTAAATAATGCCTATTCACTCTCGCCTTGAAAAGGCCCGAGTTATAGCGTTCGGGGTACGAGTCCGCAGGCAGGGAATTCCCCTCGGCCGTTCGCTATATAATTGTGGGAGCAAAACGCCCAGTCCCACATTTAGTGATGATGGAAAGGGGAAAGCCGAATCAAATCCTGCAAAAGTGATATATCCCATAAAATACTGATAAGCAGGCAAATTTACGACGGTGTTCAACGCTCTGCAGCTTCGCCTCTACTAATTCCGAGTCACCTACAAGCCTCTTGACACGTTTGTCGATTGAATTCAAGGTGGCCAGTTAGTATTTGGCAGAGCCATCCTATAAGTGGCAGCAGAGCTCCATACCAAGAAAGCTTCGTTCGCTTCACTCGCTGCGCTTTGAAAACTATAATGATGGCAGATTGAGAAGTGTACTACAGCTATTAAGTACGCGCGTAGTCCGTTTTCTATTTATTTATTTAATCTTTTTGCACAATACATTACAACAAAAACAAAAGGTTGGTGCTACACATAAAACAGAAAAAAAAATCATAAGCCTAAATTTTATGATTAATTTATACAGTATAAAATAAACATAACACAGCATAAATATGCTCAATATAAGTAGGTATATAAATATATATTAAACAATACATATATATAACAAATATACCTAATATACATACAATATAATATATGGTAAACATAATATTAATGAATAATATATAAGTACCCACAGCAACATTATGAAGAATCTTGATCTAGAAAATTGTCAAAAAGATAATTGCGCAACATGCGCTTGAAAGATAACTTAGTCTGAGCTTGTCTTATATTTAGCGGGAGCGCGTTCCAAAGACGGATTGCATGAAGGACAAAAGAATTAGATACAAAATCAGTACGGTGAGAAAGAATAGAGAGCTTGAAGCTACCGCAAGATCGAATTTCGCAACCCGGCCGAGCGGTTTCAAATTGAAATGGGCATCTAAGGTAATCAGGCGCAGCCGGATCGAACAAAATGGAGAAAAGGGTGGTTAAAATTCTTAAGGATCTGCGTTCACGGATGGGAAGTCAATTTAGTTGACGTCGGCAAGTAGAGATGTGGTCATATTTTCGCAGACCAAAGATGAACCTAATGCAATTGTTAAGAAGGCGATCTAACTTGTTCAAAGAAACTTGAGAGATATTACTGTAACACACATCAGCATAATCGATTACAGATAATATCAGCCTGAACAAGGAGAGTTTTGGTCTTAACGAGAAGAAAGTGCTTAAACCTGTACAGAGATCTTTAGTGTGTTTATTACCCTACAGCAAACGCTGGACACCTGGGGACCCCACGTAAGACCTGAGTCAATAATTAGCACCAGATTCTTTACTTGATTTGATAGAGGAATTACAATGTTCTCAAACAATATCGGGGGCGTGCGCGTCATGTCAAAAGACTAAATAAGGCGTGGGCTTCCAAGGATGATTGCTCGACACTTGGACGGGTTAACATTGATGCCAAACCTTTGGGACCAAACCGAGATTCGATCAAGCTCGTCATCAATTAAACCAATTGCGTCACAGATGCCACCGATACTAACCTTGGTGTAAAGCTGCAAATCGTCAGCATAGTGGTGGTAAGAACATTTGATGCTAGACGTAATCAGATTAAAGAAAATGGAAAACAAGAGAGGAGAGAGAATTCCGCCCTGAGGTACCCCTGAAGTCAGTTCACACCAGCGAGAGAAAGAACAGTCAATACGAGTAGCTTGTTGGCGACCGCTGAGATACGAAGAAAACCATTCAGCAGCTGTTGATGAGATGTTTAGGTGATCCAAGGCGGCAAAAAGAAGATCATGATCTACGGCGTTGAAGGCATTAGAGAAATCAATCAGGACCAGCACAGTAACTAAGGTACAGTCCATGCCCCGCCTTACATCTTCAACAACCTTTAGCAAGGCAGTTGAAGGTGTGACCTGGTCGAAAACCGAACGATTGAAAATGGGACAGGAAATTATGAAAGTATACATAAGCAGGCAATTGTTTGTGAATGACAGCTTCTAAGAGTTTAGAAAGAAAAGGAAGAATTGAGATGGGACGATAATGCTTGAGTAAACTGGGGTTGGTAACTTTAGGAAGACGAATTACATGGGCATTTCGCCACAAAGATGGAAAAACCCCAGACACAATCGAGAAATTAACTACGTACGTGATGATAGGGAGAATACATTCTAAAATACTTATTACCATAACTCTACTTATGTCGTCATGTCCAACAGCATTGGATTTGATTGACAAAACCACTTTCCTGATCACATCTTCAGTTACTGTGGTGAAATTAAAAAAGATGTTAAAATTTTTGGGCAGGGCTCTAATAAACGAAATGCTTTGTTCTTTCGTGTTGGTGTCTAAAGCGGCAGTTTTAGCAAAGTGTGTATTCAGATAGTTTAAGGTGAAAGAAGAAGTTACGCTATACGAACTTTGCAGCTTACCTATACCAATGCATTTCCAGAATTTCCATGTGTTAACGGGTGATGCATGAAGAAAATTTTCATAAATATGTTTACGCTTGGCTGCTCTTACCATCTAATTACACCTATTTCTTGCAGCCTTAAAATCGAGCCAAATTTCGTCACATCGGTTACGCTTGTATCTTCTAAACGCACGATCTCGCCTTGTCATAGCAATACGGACTGCTCGAGCTATCCACGGCGCGTCAGTTTGACTATTCGAATTGGCGCATTCTATTCTATCGAATGTAATTGCAATCCGGAAAATAACTAAAAAACTCAAAAGAGTTTTTTTATTTGATTGGAAGCTAATTTAATCGGAATGGTTCTTAGCTCATATTAAGGTTTTTGTGAAACAAAATTTAGACAACTTTAATTTAGTCAAAACCATTGACTTACAAATAAATGGACGACGGGTGTAATACAAAAACCACGAAAAAAATGTCCCAAGTCAACCTATTTAAACGTAGTGATATGTAAAGGAATATGAAAAAGCTGAAACGTTGAATTTAAATTGTAATGTCATCGCAGTACTATCTAATTTTGCTTGCTTCGCTGTCAGTCGAACAAACGAAGACTAAAGCGTGAATGACGCTCTGTATACGATTTTAACGCCCTATGAGTTCGGACACTTTTTAGCGCGGACCCGACGTCCATATAATTGTAAGTCAATGGTCAAAACTAGATATTATCTTAGAAACACAAGGAACACAATTAAAAATACGGCTCAAACAATGACGCATTAATTTAGAATGTTACGATACAATGAAGTTTGTATTAGTACCAAAATTTTTAATAAATTACCGGACGCTTTAAAAGAACCAAATTGTAGACAATTAAAAATAGAAAATAAATTTGCATTATTTATTGGTTACTCAATGCTAATACAATGTTGACAGTTTATTAATTAACTACGTAAATTTTAACTGGTGTATGTCATATTTTTAACTTCCTATTTGTTTATTAACTTATAACATTGGTATTGTAAGTGTATTTCTTTATGTTATTTATTTATTTAAATTTGAATGCATGTAGGAAAAGAAACTATTTTTCCAGATTTAAATCGCGTTTTAAATTTGTTTTCTAAAACAAACTAACCGTGTCAACTGCGACTATGGGACCTGTAAAGGGCTCGAAACGTTGGTTTGTTTGAAAAAACAAATATACGCTTTTTAAATCCGGAAAAATAGTTTCATTTCCTGTGTATAATCATCGCGAAAACTTGAGAACTCGATACTTACTTATTACCAATAAATTCACATGGTTTTAATGAAACGTACGATTTAACGTGGTATCTTCATCGTTAGTTACATTTTTCCTAATAAATATCTTCTATGTCTTAGCTATATTTAATGAACATCTGTGCAACTGGTTCTAAAGTTTTCTTAATTTTTTTAAAAGGGGTTTTTTTAAATTTTATTTATTTTAGTTTAATTTCTCATAACTAGACGCGTTAGAAGTAGAAACTTACTTCTACATTAGGCAAATTTTACACTATGTAATTACACACATATGAGGTCTTGCTGGTGGTCTACTCTCGATCTCTGTCTGACATCCGTCCGAAACAATTACTGTCAAATAATTAATATTCGACAAAATTAAAAGACAAGTATCAAGTATGAAGCTTCATTCGCGTCACGCGTCTTTTCATTTGGTCAAGTATTGCTTATTTGTAAGTAATTGTTTCGGACGGATGACGGACGGAGATCGTGAGTAGCGGCTTTAAATCGCTAATAGAAAAATGGACGGTAAGTCTTTGCCCTGCAGTGGGACAGTAATGGCTGAAAAATGGAAATGAAATAAAAAAATACACACACCGGCTTATTTAGCGATACACTTGTCGCTTGTTTATTTTTTAATAGCAAATCTATTTCGAAAATAACTGTCATTTTACGAAGTTAATTTTGCGTTGTTGTAAATTTCGTAAACTTTAATTGATAAAGTTTTTGTTTATTTATTGAAATTTGATTTAATTGTTACAAAACAGACACAATTTTTTAAATTTTCAATTTTTTTTTTCAATAAAGTTTGACTAAGACTGTATACTAAGTACGGGCGCCCGCAGACGGGACCTCACGACAGGGGATTTTTAGGTGACCAATAGTAATATACCTTAATGGTATGTTATTATAGTTGACATTTCAATGATAATGATCGTACCTAGCTATGAAAACAAAACTGTGATAAGCTTAGAGTTAGCCTTTTGAATGCCTCGACAACCTTCCGGAGGCCTCGACGACCTTGGATCCCGAAGCTTCAGCAGGCCTTTCCTTTTTTTCATACTACCAAGTGACAGGACGAACAAGTCGTTTGCCTGATAGTAAACGACACGCCTATCGACACTGCCACTGACGCTTGTCACCCCGAGACATAAGTTGACAAGTCCCATATGTTTGTAATTTATTTTTATTTTTATTTTTATTGGATAAGGTACAGCAACAGACTACAGATCATAATTTACAACAGACAAAAACTATTCTTTTTATTCTATATTTTTTATCTATATATTCTTTTTTATAGCTATACACAACACTTTAGTATATATAATAAACAGTAGCACCTAGGAATTAACTAAATATATATATATATATATAACAAATAAACAGCACCATTAAGAGATATTACAAAAAAAGAATGAAAAAGTTGCGTAACAAAATTAAGGTGGTAGATTGGAATGTAGAGACTTTCTAAAAACTATGTAACTACTACTATAAAGATCATTATTAGCACAGATGTCATTATAATATCTACACATTCTGTATATCGGATTATTACTCGAGACATTATTAGCAGAGTGTGGAATACGGAATAATTGGGGTATACGCACAGAACGAGTTGGCACCTTCATATATATCATCTGGAGTAAGGTAGCATCTGCACAACCGTTAGCAATCTTGTGAAACATGCATAAATCAGATATTTGTCGTCTTTTTTCAAGACTGATCATGCCAAATTTAGTCAGATGATCGCTGTAGGTTGGTATTTTCTTCCTCAAGCCGTATTTATAGCTCATTGCTCTCAGGAATCTTCGCTGCACTGATTCTATTCTATCTTTATGGTTCTGGTAAATCGGAGACCACACAGATGAACAGTACTCTAAAATACTTCTTACCAAAGAGTTGTATAATATAAACCATGATGTCATGTTTTGGAAGGGTTTAGCAACACGAAGGACCAACGAGAGCATTTTATTCGCTCTGCTACATATGTAGTCATAGTGGGATCTGAATGAAAGGGCTGAATCATCAGCATCCTCACCCTTCAAAACCGAAACAGTAATGCTCACTTTACTGCTTGGCGACAGAAATAGATAAGGTGACAACACTTCCCTGGATGAACTCTCTCACAAAGAGCTCTGCTGCTACAAATGTTCTCGCTTTGCTTTTGTTTTGCTAAATATGTCGGTGTGTGTATGTTAACTACGTAACTAAGCAAGACGTAACTACAGCAAAAGATAAATACGTTATATTCTCTACGGTATCTGGAATTTGAAGTGACGTGTCGACATTACATCGCACATAGTTTTAGCATTCAGGCCCTCGCTTGCGTGTCGGGAGTTAAAAAAAATCTCCAAACAGTTTCGCTTGTGGAATACTAAATAGTTATAGTCTGGCTTGCAAATTGTCACTTACTTTCTCAAATGGCTTCCATGTTACATTTGGCAAGCCGCCATGTTGTGGAAATTTGCAGAACTGATTTCCTGTACCGACCACGCGAAAATTTGTGTCATTAACGAGTGCAGGTTTTCGCGATTGTTGCACATTAGAGAGCAGCGGTAAAACTCTTGTAAAGAAGCAGTAGAGCTTCTTGAAGAAAAGAGTTTGTCCAGGGAAGTACTACCTCACCAATTTTCTGCCATTACTGTGAGCATATTTTTGGTGCTGGTGAAATCACAGGCACGTGAGGCTTGTCAACATATGTCTGAAAGTTCCTTAATCTTGACGTAAAAAATCCATGGGGCGGTAATGTAATGAAATAGCCTGTGGGCATAATTTGGGAGCATCGAGTGTATAACCAGAAATCAGACGAAATGTCATTTAATTTGTTTGAAAACTATTCTGCCATATCATTACTGTGACAACTGCGCTCCGATTGGCTAGCCCGAGTTCGAAACAATTGACGGGTGTCGTCAATGGGTGTCGTCAACTGTTTCACTTCAAATCGACCAGTTAACTTGAGCTTTGCTTAATGAACAAAAATTGCAAAATTACATATTTAGTATATAATTACCGATGAAATGTGATTCCGCTTGTTTTGTAATTAGATGTTTTGCTGTTTTTCCCACACCACCGAGTAGAACAGCACGGCATTGTTAGAGATATTATCTTTATTACAATAAATATAGAATATTTTTTGGAATATACGGAGACGTACACACAGGTCAGTAGTTGGCCTGTCTATATTTCAGTGCAAACGGGAGTTGATATTTATAAGAGCTGTATCGCTAATGTATTACCAGGAATATAAGGCCCTTATTTCGTCTCTATTTCTTGGTTATTTACTCGATGTTTGGGACATTATGGTTTACTTTCAATGTACATGTCATGGCACTGTTTACGAGCAAGTGTGATGAAAAAAATAAACGAAACCGAACAGCTGATATTAAATACCTAACAGCAAAAACAAAAATCCGATCAACAAATTAAGACATAAACATCATTCAACCGGCTATTAAGATAAACATACGGCAATTGGTTACAAAAGAGGATCAAAGACATAGTCTAAGATCGATAAGATAAATCAATACATCTATTATGGTTAAACACTGTAATTTTAGAAGTAGAGATACGAATATGTTCATTACCACACAATCACATTTGGGTTAAAGAAAGCGGATAGGGGAGATCACGAGAGACGATGCAAAAGGGTTCTGCATTTAATGTTATTTTCTCAATGGTCTACTTTGTGCACATCATCACCGATGAGACACGGTTTAACAACTTATTGACTAATAAATGTAAGTACTGCATTGACTTACAATTATATGGACGTCGGGTCCGCGCTAAAAAGTGTCCGAACTTATAGGGCGTTAAAATCGTATGCAGAGCGTCATTCACGCTTTAGTCTTTAGCTTTTTCATATTCCTTTACATGTCACTACGTTTAAATAGGTTGACTTGGGACATTTTTTTCGTGGTTTTTGTATTAGACCCGTCGTCCATTTATTTGTAAGTCAATGAAGTACTGTCAAAATAAATCTTTGACACTGTCCCAATATCTTTGACTTGTCTGTATACTCCTGTAGCGAGTTGTCACCTTATATGCTATCCTCGTATGTATATTATCTCCTAAGATTGTTTTTCGGTAAGTTGATGGCACACCATCAACACCATCTTTCAATAAATAAATTATCAATTTTGGCTTGATTAATTTATATGTAATTTTTAATTTATAACTTGATTTTTAATTTATGACATTCAAACACAATTTTGAATTGATAAGGAATAAATAAACACAAATACAATATTATTCTTTTGACATCTAGTTACATTTTACAATTATAATCAATCATTAAGAATGTTACATCTGGTTTAGTCGGTTGAAGTGCGTGTGAACAAATGTACAATATACCTTTGATATTCGTATACCTAATTTTCTACATATCAACCTACACAAGCTGTGTTTTCGCAAATAAATGAAATCCGCTGGACGTAAGATCGGTCGTCGCGACGATTTTATTGCCTATGTCCAGCAGTGGACATCTTCAGCTGAAATGAAATAGAAATAGAAACCATTTATTGTAACGCCACTTTATAAAAAAAAACACAAAAACAAAGACTAATATAACTAAAACAGAAATAACACAAAGAACAGCGTAAAAACATTTCAACAACAAGTTACATAATACTATACTGACATGTGTGGGGCTGTGGCGTGTACAAAAGGATCCAATTCAGCTAAAGTCACAACCAAGGCTAGGTTATGACGCTGGTTTTCAATGGGCCCTAGCCGAGTGAGTGAGAGAGACGGACGTATCCTTCCCAAAACAGAAAATAAAATGAATGAAAATTATGATAAAAATTATTATCAAAATTGCGAAACGGTAGTTTCCACAGAAAATCAGAATATCACAGCACTACCAGACTAAACTTTCTCTACGTTTAACCTATTCCACCGATAGAATCCAAAAGACATCTGACCCCCGGAGCGTTTCTTGTCCGACACCTCCAACCTGTAAATTACAGGCTGATATTCAAATGATGCCGTCTCCTTAATTGCTGGGGCCTTAAACACCCCTTGTGTTATCTAAACATCGCTACGGCTTGTGTCATTTTGATTCTGGTGTATTTTATAATATGAGAATGTATTGAGAAGCGACATAACAATATTGTACGCGGATACTAAACAGTGTTACAAATGCTTTGAGTAAAGATTTATTTGACATGTATTTCTGGGAGGTGGGAACCTGGTGGCTGTAAGGCATTTCTATGTTTAATTCAAACATCAGTCTCTAATATAAAATAACGACCTCGACAGTTTGTGGAATTACATTTATTTGCTAAGTTTTATTGAAATCGGTTAACGAAACATGAGCGAAACAGGATTCATCCTCTAGTTTACCACCCTTAGAGGTGGAATATTTTCTTGAAGTTTAAATGGGATCAATACTGAGGTACCCTCTTTCCAATAAAAAAAGAATCATCAAAATCGGTTCACAAAAAAACAAGCCGGGCAGAGTCATGGCGTAAAAAATTTGTATGTATACAAAAAAAAACATACCGTCGAATTAAAAAGCTCCTCCTTTTTTGAAGTAGGTTAAAAATTATGCCAATATGATTTTTGTGGACCAGAAAAAAAAAGCATTTTTTTATTTTGGAATTTAAAAAGGGGTTCAATTTTCTTAACTAAACTTCTTACAAAACTAATAAACAGTTTGATTGCAGGATCCAAAGGAGTAACAATAATAATAACGCACACACTCCACATAGTGAAACCCTGTGTCGCGGGTGTCATGGGCACACACATAGACAACCCAAATTACACCCAAACTCACGAGAGAAATAAATGTAGGCTATACATTTCTCCCGACCCGGAAATCGAACCTAGGACCTCTGCGTGGCAGTCCGATATGGTAACCGTTCGGCCACGGAGGCAGTTAAATAAAATCCTTTCTAACCATTTAACAAACAATTAAGAATTAATAATATTTCAACATTTTTTAATTTACATTATTTTATTTCATGTCTAGTCTAGTAACCGTTTTCGACGTTATGAAATATATACAAAATATAACCGGATGTACGTCCCACTTCCAGGCACAAATCTCCTCCCAGGAGAGGGTTTCTGGCCACAGTTTTCCATGGGTAAACTTTCTTCAATGTGCAGGTTTCTTTCACCTTGTGGGTAAAAAATGTTAAACAGTATTAATAGCAAAGTTGATTAAATAAATATCTATACCCGACTACAATCTCTTCATACTTTTACAATAAATTACCAAACGAAATTAAATTGTTACAAGGACATACTTTATAATTAAAATTGACAAAATAACTTTTGACACATTGCTCTTATAGTAATGAAGAATACTTAAAATTTACAAATTCATTACATTAATTAGAAACTATAGAGACTAAACATTGAATCCCAATGTACCTAATTTTACTTAAGACCTTTGTGATCACTGTATTCTGCCAAATAAACGTATTATATTCTATTATTTTCTATTCTACTCAATCAATTTAGAAACCACCAAACCTCTGCAATCAGTAACCCCGTTGTACGATCTTTAAACTGGTTTTTCTCGGTTTCTTACTGCAACATCTTTTTGCTCCCTTTGCCAATATCGGTATCAAGTTCAATTGCGGCCCGTGTATCGGCCACTCGATAAAAACTGTTCAAAGTGCCGACTACAGAGACTCACTATTAATTCAGAAATCATTTTTTTTTCTCTTGGAATTTCTTCATAGAAGTAAATACCGGAAACACTATAAGCTGAGAAATACATGTTAAACAAAATGTACACTGATACACGTCCATCCTCGCATTGATTATACTTTACTACTAACTCATAAGCATTGACTTACAATTATATGGACGTCGGGTCCGCGCTAAAAAGTGTCCGAACTTATAGGGCGTTAAAATCGTATACAGAGCGTCATTCACGCTTTAGTCTTCGTTTGTTCGACTGACAACGAAGCAAGCAAAATTAGACAGTACTGCGATGACATTACAATTTAAATTCAACGTTTTAGCTTTTTCATATTCCTTTACATGTCACTACGTTTAAATAGGTTGACTTGGGACATTTTTTTCGTGGTTTGTGTATTAGACCCGTCGTCCATTTATTTGTAAGTCGACGCTCATAAGGCAGAGAGAAGAATGAGCAAGGAAAGTGGTTGCTCTTTGTAAATAAACACCCAATGTACGGACAACGGCACATCAGCCTACACATTTTTGTTCGAAAATCGCCACCAGTGGTAACGGAACAAGATACGTCAATGTGTAGCTAGATGTGCTGGCGTGCGTACATTAAAAAACAATATAATTACATACTTTACAGCTGATTTTCTAGTTGTGGAAGAGCGGAGTCCTCTGACACAGTATATTTTACTTACTAGAGGGCTCCAACCTTTTAGGCCTACCATAACCTTTCAAAAAACAATCTTATTTCTTCTTTACAATATCATTTCCGTACCACGGCAAACCTGTCAACCAAGTAATGCTTAGTAGCAGTTGTAGCAGTAGAGCTTCTTGTGAAAGCGTTCGTCCAGAGAGGTACTGCCATCTTACGTATTTCTGCCGCCAAGTAGGTAAGGGTGCTGGTGCAATTACAGGCACTTGTTAACTATGTCTCAGAGTGACGGGCACAGTGACAGTGCTCTCAGATTTTTGCGATTTAAAGCTCTGAGTTACACTGCAACTGTTATGGACATGCGTGTAGCTTACCATCAGACGCACGACTCTTTTGTCCCGTCACTTATAATTATAAAAAAAAACAAAGTTGCAATTTGAGTCTGAATTACTTACATTCAGTTTTTTTATCTTTTTATGATAATAAGTGGCGGGTAGAACACGTCGTGCATCTGGTGGTAAACGATGTGTATGTCCATAACAGTTGATCTGAGGGGCACTGCCATATCGCGCGTCACTCTGAGATATAAGTTTACAAATCCAATGTGCCTGTAATATCATCAGCACTCTTACCCTTCAAAACCGGGACGCAGTAATGGTTATATTACTGCTTGGCGGCAGAAGGAGCTGTTTTCACAAGGAGCTCTACTGCTTCTAAAATGAGTTATTACAAATTTTAATTTTGACCTTTTGATATATGCAATGGTTATACCATCACCCGTACCCTGAGTACGTCCCCTGTGCGATTTAAATCTAGGGCGATTTATTCGACACCTCGAGAAACGCCGCCCCGCCCTGCGGCCGTCCATCACTCGTAACCACCTCCTTATCTGATGATGGCTCTATAATGCCTCGATTACATACGTACGCAATATGAAACATACATACAAACGCAGGTATAACCGTCACAATTTAAAAGGCCCAATTTGACAACTAAAGAAGACAATAGTAAGTAACTTTGAATGAAATCAACGAAACAGTCCACAAACAATTATTGACGTAATGAGTTTAAAAAAAATTTAGCGAATATATTTTATTGCAAGTTGAAATTCAATTTTTAGTTAGTCCGAAACGTCTTAAAAACAGTTACGTTAGTGTTGCAACAATTAATCGCGTAACTTCACCGAGTCAACTCAATTTCACTTAAAAAAAATATTTTTAATTTTGATTCTGTCAGAGGTGTTAGCATTTATAATATGCATATATACGGCTAGAAAGTCGTTCAAAACCAAATACAAATATCCGACAACAAACACATGGCAAAATTCGTGAGGTCCGCTGGTTTGTTCGGTGGCTTAGTTGGCATAGTGTCTGACACGGTTTGCTAGAAGACGTCGCTTCGAATCCGGTCGGTTTGAGTTTTTCCTAAGTGTTCCAACTTTTTGTTTTTCTTCCGAAGTTTATAATTTAGCTACAGGTTGTCCTTGTGAATATTGTTAATGTAACTCACCGAGTATATAACCAGAAATAGAGACGAAATAAGGGCTATCCATCCCTGGCAACACATCAGGTAAATGGACCTTATGTCACTTTTAAATATCAACTCTCGTTTGCACTAAAATCACAAATTAGAAAGCTGAAATAGTACAGCGCCAACAACTGACCTGTGTGTATGTCTCCGTATATTCCACAAATATTCTGTATTTATTGTAATACAGATAATATCTCTAACTATGGGGGCTGTTCCATTCGGTGGTGTGGAAAAAACAGCAAAACTTCTAATTACAAAACAAACGGAATCACATTTCATCGGTAATTAAATATGAAATAACATGTAATTCTGCAATTTTCGTCCATTATAGCAAAGTTCAAGTTAAATTGGTCGATTTGAAGTGAAACAATTGACGACACCCGCCAATTGTTTCGAATTCGGGCTGGCCAAGCGAGTGCTATAACAAACAGTAATGATTTGGCAGAATAGTTTTCAAACTAATTAAATGACCTTTCATCTCTATTTCTGGTTATATACTCGACTATGTAACTACACTACAACAATAGCACCAGGTTCTCATTGTGATTATTTAAGACACTGTTTCTTTATTTTAATTTACTCGTAGAAAATGTATTGTTTTAAAATCTCGCATCTATTACTCAGGCCACTGGACAACGATACTCAACGTTGAGCACCCTCATTATGCAACAATTGCAAAAAACAAGTTTTTTTTTTAATAATAATAAAGTTAATGAAGTCTTAACTTACTTCAAACTGACGTTAACATTGTGCCAACGTAAAACAATATACATTGAATAATATAAATAAATGACAATCAACAAAGAAGTTTCAATAAAAAATAAGCATCTTTCACAGAACGTTTTATCTATTTATAAATATACATTAAGACTTTCATAAAGCAACACTTGTAATGTGTTACAATAAATTTCAACTATCGCAATAAATTTTAAATACACACTTTAGGTTTTATTGACTACAAATAAGGACACGCAACGACCACAAAGAGACCATAAATTTTAACGCAAGAAACATACATTAAAATTCCTTTCGATTTAACTTATTACATCAATAGTAGAGCTTATAGATTCCATAGATTTCTCTCAAATGGCGCTACGGGAAAAAAGTGTTTAAAAACCGAAAACAAAGATGTGCAACAAGTTCATAGTAAAAAGCGTAAGGTGGTTCGTTCCGTAGCTCAGTTGGGAAAGCGTTAAGCACGGTATACTGAAGGCGCTGGTCCGAATCCAGATCGACCGATCGATTTTTCTTAGTGTTCAATCTTTGTATTAATATTTCTAACAAATTAGTGGACTAAGACTGAAGATCCCAGGTTTAGTTCCCCCTAGGGCCAATTTGAGAAAATAGTTTTTCTAAATTAGTCTAGATAGAGTATTAACTCTGCAGTTATATATTTTGTTTTTATTATGACATCAAGTGGTGAGAGGAATAAATAGTGCGTCTGTTCGTAAGCGAGACGCCTGTCCATCAAGAGCTTTCAGCTTTTAACTGCTTCCGTGGCCGAACGGTTATCATCCTGGACTGCCACGCAGAGATCCCGGTTTCGATTACCGGACCGGGAGAAATATTTGTATGGCCGACTGATGTTTCTCTTGTGAGTTTGGGTGTACTTTGTGGTTGTCTATTATTGTGTCCATGGTACCCGTGATACAGGCGCCCGTTACCTTGAAACGTAACTTGACCAGTCCCATGTTCCTGAACTCTACTACTAATAATATATAGAGCAACAGACAGTCGATTAACTTATTAAATTGAAGTTTTTTTTCAACCGATTAGACGTTACATTGCCGGGGAACAGTGCCATTTAAATAGACGATTTAAATCAGTACGCTGTTTTTCTGTACAATCATGCCAAATCAATATCTCACAGATGGCACTACGGCATAATAAGTCGTTAAAAACCAATACAAACTTCGTCTCTCCACCAAATTTGTTACGCACTCTACGCCTCGTCGTCGTCTACCTTGATCTTTCGAAGGACCTTCTTAACAAGTTGGAGCGCCTTCAAAACCACTTTATTAGATTTGAGTTCGGCTTGAAAAAGTACGAATCACATTTCCGGGTTCAAAGATAAGCTGAAGTTGCTGCACATCCGTCTCCGTAGAAATGCCCACGTTTTATGTTTCCTAAATAAAATCCTGCGTTTCCAAAACGGTCCGGCCATGGGTGCCCGCGTCCTCGTCATTCCACAACACAGTTCACAAAATTATTCGGAATCGTTCACAGTGAACTCTGCTCGTATGTGGAACCTTCTTTACAAAATATATTTATTTACATTTCACAGATTTAGTTATAGTCTTATTTTATACATTCGTTTTCTTATATATTTTATATGTATTAGTGTATCATCATTTATTTAATATAATATATTCGTGAGTACATTTCATATAATAAATTTATTTTTTAACTATTGAGTATGTAGTATCAGGAGTCAACTTTCCTTTCAATTATTCAAAGGTTAGCTGGAAGAAATCCCTTTATGGAATAAGCTCGCCTTTGTACGATAACGTTCTATTTCTTGGTTAAAAATTTGTAATTTGTTTTTGGTGTACAATAAAGTGTTTATATACATACATACAAAGATAGCAACAAGCACATAGAAAAATTCGTAAGGCCGCTGGTACGTTCCGTAGTTTAGTTAGCATAGCATCTGATACGGTTTGCTAGAAGACGTCGGTTCGAATTCGGCCGGATCATTGTTAGTGTTCGATCATTGTTATTAATAATTATAACAAACTAGTGAACAATTTCACAAAAAATAATTCCGATCACTGCTTCATAACCGCTCGTAACGCACTCACTCACCGTCCCGCACTAGGAAAACCCATATCGAGGATGCCATGGACACCAGCACTGAGCGTTATTGTCCGAAAGCATTTCAAGAAACTTTTTCTTTCAATGTAACGTAAAAACGCTTTCATGTAGGTTTCAGAAACGGTTACTAAAGAAACGACATTTTAAGAAAACGAAACCTACTCGCTCTGCAAGTTATGTACGTACACACATCAAAAAAAGTTTGCGATCAATAGCATAAGCTCCTATAATTCTTTAAATTTAACTTTATCAAGAAAAAATCTATGTTGTATGCTTTCTTTAAATAGGAATACCCTGTTTGAAATTAAAATATAAAACTATTTTTTATTATTTATTTTAAAAAATTGAGCCATTAATCATAATGTAATAGTGATAGAAATTTCATAGAAAGAAAAAGACTGTCTAATTAAACTTAAACAACAATTTATTATTAAAAGGTGTGAATTCAATATAAAATAACTCCTCCCCTGGCTCGAATACATGCGAAGATCCTCCTGGGCATGCTGAGGATCAAGTTATCCAGCATTTCCTGGGGTAACCTATCCCATTCTTCAATAGCGGCTTCCCTGAGCTCTGGAACTGTCTGGGGACGTGGCTCACGGTTCCATACTGCTCGTTTAAGAGCATCCCACGCGTGCTCTATTGGGTTTAAGTCGGGCGAGCCGGCAGGCCAGTCTAATCGTGTGATATCGTATTCTTGAAGAGCAGCATTGACTCGTTGAGCTCGATGTGCGGGCGCATTATCATCGACCAGTACAAATTGGTGCCCATGGTTTACTCGGAATGGTCTGACGATATCATCAATAGCAACTGCTTTGTAAATGTCTGCTGTCATGAAGCCCCGATACGGGATCAAAGGCGTCCTAGCTCCAATCATAATGCCACCCCAAAAGGACACCGATTTTCCGCCTTGCTGAACTATTCCAGTGGCAGTTCTTTGTCTTTCACGGTCGCCTGGTCTTCTCCAGACACGGACACGTCGGTTATCTGGATGAGTGCTGATTCGGGATTCGTCAACGAAGAGACAGTTTTGCCAAATGTTTTCGTCCTCACCTTCTTCATTTTGCGGAATCTAGCCCACTGCAATCTTCGTTGTTGACGTTGCCGGGAATTGAGCGGAGCTCGCCAAGACCTCCGTGCTCGTAATCCAGCCTGGTGCAAGCAATTGCGAACGGTCTGCGTGCTAACTTCAAGCCCAGAGGCGGCCCTGACTTCTGCTTCTATTTTAGTGGCGTTGATTGTTGGATCACGGGCTGCCAGCAATCTAATATAGCGCTTTTGGGCAGCTGTCAAAACAGTTGGGCGACCGCTGCGGGGTCGGTCAGCTAAATTCCCCATTCCGTGATACCTCTGCAACGTAGCCACGACACAGGATTGGGATATAGCAAGTCTGCGTGCTATTATTCTCGTGGTGTATCCTTCTTCCCTCAAAGTTACTATTCTAGCTCGTAAAACCTCTGATAATCCTCTTGGCATTTTTTCAATCACAACTTTCCGCGAAAAATATCTTGAATCGCTTATAATTGACTAAATCAGATTTCTGAATGAGCGTAAGCTAGGACTGAAAGCCTTTTTATATGGAAAAACAATTGAACGGGGTCATTGTTTTATGTTCTAATTTATTTTTAAATAAAGAATCTAAAAAGAAGAAAAAATCATAATATAATCTACAGTAACAAAAAAGATTTCAGTTTTTCGAAGTGATCGCAAACTTTTTTTGATGTGTGTATGTCATTTATCAGTGGCATTACTTGTGTGCGACTGGATAGAAAACCGTTCATTCGTTCGTAATTCGTACCAGTCATGCGTTACAGAATAAAAGGCGTTATTGTATTATCTTAGGTTACATTTTACAAAATTAAGTTAAAACAGAAACAATAAAAAACAGTTTTAAGAAACTGTTTCGGGACCGTTCGAAAAGTTTCTTTGTAAAATGGATCTTATGCTGGACGTATTGTGGTTGATATTTCTATGGCAAATTAGACTGCCTACAATACGCCTGAACATTTCGTCAACCAGTTTTTTTGGAAAAGCGTTTTTTGTAACTTTTTCTGGAAAGCGTTCCGTTTTAGAAAATAACCGTTTCGATTCGTTATTCGATAAAGACGTTATAACCCAGCTTTAATGGACACACACATAGATAACCATAATTAATTACACCCGAGAGAAATAAATGTAGGTCATACAAATGTTTGAAAATTACAATTATACGTAACTCAGAAATTAAATAAGGCCGCCATTGGCTTACTATTTTGAATCCACATATGTATGTACATAAATGTATACATTATGTATGTATGCACTAGTGCCCAGCTGTATAATGTTATACAGCAGGGCACGAGTCCCTCTTGTCGATGTGCAATGACTCTAACAAGACACAATTATTTTTGTACAAGAACTTAATAATGTTTAAATTGGTGTCGATTGTTTCAATATCGTAAATTAGGAAGCGGACAGATGTATCGCTCTCACATCTGTTTGTTAGGCTGTGTGCACATGAATAATATTTGCTACTTATATAACCTATGTTATTCCGCTGTTAAGCACGAATCTCGTGTTGAGTGACTTAATATGAGATAAGGCATGAATTGATGCACGTGATAAAACAAATAATAGGGAAGAACGGGAGGCAAACGCTTTTACTGTAGTTATTATTAAAATAACCACAGATTTTTTTTATAATACTAAGTGACGGAACGAATAATTCGTGCGCCTGATGGTAAGCGACATATCTTTCCAGTGCCATTCAGAACTTTGATTCGCAAAGATCTGAGTGTCATGGGCACTACCACTGCTCCCGTCATTTTTATTTGATGTCGTTTTATTTCGACAATATTTTGTGGTTATTTGTATCGCATGATCATTCATTACTTGACGTTGGCAGAATTCTTCAAGAGAGGCCAGAAATTTAAACCTTCCTCTGTGGCCGAACGGCTACCATGCCGGACTGCCACGCAGAGAACCGAGGGTCGATTCCCGGACCGGAAGAAATATTTGTATGGCCTACATTTATATCTCTCGTGAGTTCGGGTGTAAATTAAATTTAAAAAACAGTAATTTGTGGTTGTCTATATTTGTGTCCATGGCATCCGCGACACAGGGTTTCCCTAGTGCGGGGCTATGTTGAGTGTGTACGTTATTTATTTATTATTGTTAAAAATAGAATAGGTTACTAATTTGTCATTCGAATGACAGGATTAGTAATTAGCAACCAGACGAATATCAAAATCACTCGCAATTACGCATCGATAGTGCAAGGTAAGTAAAATGTGTCTTTGATCGAATGAACGAATGAATGATAATGAAGTTTTGGTTTAACACGATAGTAGTGGAGTAATTTCACAAAAAAATAAGTGAACATCATGATAGTGAAACATGGTGATATTAAACTTAATATTACGAATATTAACGTTTCAGTGTGGTCAAGACATTAGAAGCTAATTGGCCAATATCCGGCCGAGCCAGGCAATTACTGTCACTTGCGGGTGACAGTGTTTTGTTTCAGGTCAAACAATCGACTTTTCGCTTGACAACTCATTACGATGCTTGCATGAGTCACAAATATGATAATCGGAGTGCATCTCTTACAATTCCGCCCTTATAACCAACGATTGAAAAAAATAATTAATAAAATCCTCAATCGGGATAAGAATTCCGGTCATATAACCAATGAACGAACGTAAATAAATTCATTTGAATAAATGAAATAAAATAAAAATGTTTAATTTGTTGAGGATTTGGGAACTGCAGGGCCATATTCAATAGAGAGATCGAAGAGCTAGTATAATACTCCAGTCAAGTTACCCTATGTATATTACACCATAGTGTGCAATTTTTGAACACGGAGTAAAATGACATTTGCAGGGTTGCCAGTGTTCTGAAAATTTGAAATAGTCATGTAGTTGTTGTGGACAGTATTATCAATAGATCGTGAAAGAAGGCAAATTTTTGCCAAAAATGTTTGAAATGTAAATGTTAGGGTCTTAACTGAAAATCAGTGCTGGGAACGCGTTGCGTTTTCCAGCAAATACTGAGTTTGTGACCCTTTTGTTACCGCGGCTGGCACCACACAAGGTATCTCAATATTTAGTCTTCTTTTTATTATTTGTGTGAATAGTTCATGTTTTAATTTTATCTAATTTTTGTATATACATTTTTATTTTGTGTTTGTTTGTGTTTTCGTTTCGTAATTATATATTTGTTTTACGTTGAATGTTTTGATCGTGTTTTGTTTCAGTTCTGTTTTGTTCTGTTTTCTCTCTTTTTTGTCTTTTGTCTTTTGTGGTGTCATTGTGGTAAACAAATAAATGTATTTTCTTTCTTTCTTTCTTCTAATTGATTGCTAATTGCGTTATTGCTTTCTTGATTCTTATTTTGACATTTGGCCTACTAGTATTGAAATTAATTTTTATTCATATACATTTTAATAAGGACAGGCGGAATTGATTATCTTAACATTGAATTAAAATGAAAAAACTTAAAACATGTCTCCTCTTTGTATTTTTTAAAAGACAGTAGTATAAACTTACAAAAAATGACAATTCAAATGAACCTGTAACGAGTTGGACGAATAACGAGCAGATGATGATTCAAATTCAGCTATTTGTTGCATAAGCATAACCAACATTCAGTCGGTATCGATAGAATATTTATCGACTGCAATCACTAGCTGCTTTGAAGCGGGCAACTCTTTTGCAACACAATGAACTGTCATTTTACTCCATCACCAAAAAAGACAGACTACAGCAAATAGTATAATTGCGTGGTGGCTAACTTGACTATAATGCCCCAAATAAAACCGCGGGCCTTTTTTCTTCCCATTACAACCATGGTCGTTAAAGATTTTTTTAATTTGTAGCACGACATATTCCTTACATAGATCTGGTTCAAGTTCAAGCGAGGAGGTTATTTAAGTTCAGAATTAAAACATTCGCTGCAAAATGTTATCTAAAAAGAAATTTTATTGCAATTCAGCCACATACTGCTTAAATGCTTATTATTAAAAATTTCTTATAATTGATTTTAATTATTTTCTGAATAAAAATTTAACAATTTTTTTACATCCATCATAGCTGTATGTCTTTGCTTTTTACAATATTTTAGTTCGAGTTGTATTATCTATGGAAGACTAGCTAGCTGGCCGTCTGTTGATAAAAAATCGCCATTTGCAAAATTCATACTTGTTGTCTAGTGAACCATATTTAATCATACAAGAAATAAATTTGTCCATGTTTCCTTGCAAATGTGAAGAAAAACATTGTGTGTATCGCGGACGGTAAAAAAATACAAACAAATTAAAGATCTCATTCAGCCTTTGGCTTCGGGCTTCCAATAGGGCCTCGTTAGTAATTTATTATTTAGCGTCCTTAATACATAATGAACCTTTTAAATCAATATTACAACCTGTTTCCAGTTTGATATTGTACAAATTAGTCTCAAAGAGTGGACAATTGAATCAATTCAACGTCGTTTTGTTAAAAAACCGTACAGCGTACGTAAAGGGTTTTGTAAACGTAACGAAATCAAACACAGGGGGATTATTGTTGTATCTCTCGTTTGTATAACGATTTTTTTATAATAACATTTTCGTTGATATTTCTAATTTGCCATTTTCGAGATTTAAAACTGTCGTGATACACAATTTTTTTTGTAATATCTAGTGAAGGGACGAAGAAATCGTGCGCCTGATGGTAAGCTACACGCCTGTCCACAACAGTTGCAATGCCACTCAGAGCTTTAAATCGCAGATCTAGTGGCACTGCCGCCCGTCACCCTGAGACATAAGTTGACAAGTCCCATATGCCTGTAAGCACCCTTACCCTTCAAAACTGGAACTGGCGACAGAGATATCTAGGTAAGGTGGCAACGCTACCCTGGACGAACTATTTGACAAGAAGTTTTACTACTGCTAATAAAACAAAAGTGGTATTATTAGCCTCTGCGTATTTGGACGAATCAAGGTTGCAAGACTTCGTTGGCTCGGGCACCTCGAAAGGATGCCCGCTTTTAAGGCGGTGATAACCAACTAAAGTATGACCTTAGCTCTAAGGAAAAGGTTAGTGCATTAAGAAAATAATAAAGATAGCCATTGACTTACAATTATGTGGACGTCGGGTCCGCGCTAAAAAGTGTCCGAACTTATAGGGCGTTAAAATCGTATACAGAGCGTCATTCACGCTTTAGTCTTCGTTTGTTTGACTGACAGCGAAGAAATCAAAATTAGACAGTACTGCGATGACATTACCATTTAAATTCAACGTTTTAGCTTTTTCATATTCCTTTAGATGTCACTACGTTTAAATAGGTTGATTTGGGACATTTTTTTCGTGGTTTTTGTATTAGACCCGTCGTCCGTTTATTTGTAAGTCAATGAAGATAGCATATTATTAGAATTTAATTACATACCTACCATTAAACGAAACAAAGACTGACAAAATGTATATTCCAAAAGCATGTGGCTTAATAACGCATTCGGACATTATTGTCGAGCGATGCAAAAATAGAGCACCAGAATTTTTAGTCCCTGTGGCTATTTTAAAGGGAGCGGACAGAATGGGCAATCAGAACGCGTTTTACGGCGCGAGCAGAGCCGCGTGATTCAATAACATCGCAATAATGCAGACAAAGGCAGAAGCCTGGACAGGAACGAATTTGGTACATTTTGTGTACCCGACTGCGAAGACAAAAAGGAAGTAGTGTATTTCATTATGATGTCCTCGGTGACCCATAAATACATAAGTGAAGTGAAGATCCATAAATACATACTTTACGTAATAATATAATAATAGTTCTTATTTTATTTTTTTATTTACACTTATGGCACACGACGTGTGACGCAACGTGGGTATCCGGTAACTTTCCTTGGAAATGTCGGTACATGACACCCTTTGACCAAAAGTCCTCTTTCTTGAAGGTAAAATTCAAATTATAGCGGGACTCCAATTGCTCGATCCTCAGGGCGCCATTAGCTTAGCAGTGGATATAAATGATAAGGATATGATGAAATTTATTCATATTCATATTCTTCATTTGCAAGTTACATGGTTATATAACAGGTGTTCTTATGCTAATGGTACTTGACATGTAACACCCCGTGGGGGTACTGCAACATTTCTGAGGGCACTATGTCCTTACTATACTAAAACATATTTATTATTAAAATAAAATTAGAAATAATTTAATAAGAAAACGCTACATTATTTAAATAAAATTAAGAATGATTAATAACAAAAAACTAAACAGAATTTTAGGCAATATCAACAATAAATATCAGTAAAACCTTTTGCATTTAGGTCTCATTCCTGATATACTCATGTCTGGCTGTTTGACATACTTTTACAAACTATATACTTGGTAATTCGTTATTTTCTAAAAAGTATTATTTTAATGAATAAAAAGCTTTGCTTTGTAGATAGCTCTTTAGATAGGTTACAAAGGCCTTATGTGTATCTTGTGTTTTTAAATTTATTGGGATCGCATTATATATTTTGATTACCATACAGCGGGGCCCTAAATGGTGTATATCTTGGTTCTGATCTGGGTGTTTAATTTACCATGAGCTTTTCGGTGAAGGAAAACATTATGATGAAACCTGTACGTCGAAGAAGGTTCACAACCCTCAGAAAACGTGTGAAGTCCCCTACCCGCATTGGGCCAGCGCTAGTGTGGTCTAAACCCTCGCCTAGGAGACCCGTGCCCGGTAGTGTGACCTATAAATGAATTGATGTTGATGAGGTTGTTCTGGGAAGTACCCCGGGGCGGAATTCCGTCGATCCGATACTCATAGTAAAGGCAATTCCTAGTTTGCGAACAGGCAATTGGTGGGTTTGTTTGGGTCCGATCATTATGCCCCCGATTTTAATAAATTTTGGATCAACATTTTTTTGTCAGATACCTAGTCAATTTGCATTAAGTACTGTTAACAATTAAAATGGATCTAAATGATAAATAAATAATAATCTATTTTACCTACTGGCATGCTAATTTTTCATAAACTCGTGTTGGCGAAATAGTACAAGAATACCTTAACTATATACAGGATTTAACTAATTGTCACTTATACCCATTTATTTGATCAAGTGTACCAAAAAAACTTTTTTATATTAAATTACAAACCTATTCAACTTTTTTTTTCGTTTTTGTAAAAGCATTTTTGTGTCTGCCAGTACATTTTATTTAAAAAAAATAGCTTTTGTATTACATTTATTGTGTACCTAACCCAAATCGGGGGCATATACCACAGGGGCATAACAAACCGGGGGCATAACGAACGGAACCGTTTGGCACATTATTATTTCACACATTGTATTTTCAGTAATAAAGCAGACGTGTCCACGATGCGACAATCGTAGGTGGAAAAACCGTTTGTGTACAGAAATTAATTTTTTTAAAGAAGTAAAAAATTATCCAAGATTCATCTAATAATTGTAATTAGGATGCGTGAGTACAATGTACTTGAATAGTATTTGTAATCATTTGAAATGTAAAACAGGCTATGAAACTGACCTTTGACCCATGTTGTATTAACAACACGACTTCAAAATCTAATTACTGTCCGTACTATAATTACTGATTTTACTTTACAACTTACCTTGAGGCACTCATGCAACTTCGTAACAGTGCAAGATGAACGAATGAATGAATGAATGCCCGAACACAGCCGACTTTTTTAAATTAGTTGTAAGTTCAATGATGTACAATTTTCAGCCTATTTTTAAGTTAAAGGGAAATTCGTACATAAACCAAAATTAGTGATGAAGATGGCTGTTCTTGACCTACGTTTTCACAAAATCAAATTTTTTTTAATGATACCAGTTGCAGTGCCGATTTTAAAAAGGCACAAATTAAAAAACTAAATCGCACAATGGATTGTAAAAGTCTTTTTTCTGAACCCATCTCTGTTTAAAGGTAATGGTAACCACGAGTCCTACATTGTCCCCGATATTAACTCTCGTTCCAGGAATTTTGGCTCGTCTTTTTTGACTATTTAGCGTTATTGCTGATTCTTCAAAAGCATCAATAGAACAGTTGGAAAACCGTTCGCCCTGTAAGCATCGTTAGTGCAGGTTCCATTAAAATGTTTTCCTTCAATGTTAACGAGATATTCCTACAAAATATTCAGGAAAAAAAAATAAGAATTACGTGCATTGTTGTCGTTTGGACTAAATCTCTATTTTGTTATTTTTGCTTTTTAATGTACTGACTGTTGGTGGTTTTTGAAGCTGGTTGAATTTTTTTTAAAGTTTGTCCTTGTACCAAGTGACGGGACGAACAAGTCGTGCGCCTGGTGGAAAGCGACAAACCTATGCATAACAGTTGCAGTACCATTCAGGGCTTTAAATCACAAAGATCTGAAGGTCCATTACGCCCGTCACTCTGAGCCATAAGTTAACAAGTCGCATGTGCCTGTATCACATGCAGCCACTGGGATTCGAGCCGTGACCCTCTCAAGTAAGAAACTATCATTCATTCACTCTTACTGAGGGTAAATCGTTTATAAAAATAATTACACGTAAGTAAGTAGGCCAGGACTCTCTCTCTCTGTCTATCTAAAAGGAACGAGAGAGATGCGAAGTCACGTCCTCGTACATAACTGAGCATCAGTTTCAAACAGATGTGACTATTAAAAGTTGTTGCAAATGTCAAATCGTGTTTTAAATAATAAAGAGGTTAAACAATACGAAACGCAAAGTTATTCCTATAGTCCTTATTCGACCACGTTTTGATCGCAATCTTTAACTAAAACGATTATTTTCAGTCGTAATTAGTCACGATAGTTTTTAATTGGTTGCTAATTAATATTGTTCTGTAATAAAAACTCATAGTTTTGTTGGTTAAAAGTTTATGTTTATTTTATTATTGATGGTCTTGAAATTCGCACCCGTGGTGTAATGAGATGACATCTGCAAAATAACACACACAGAGTGTCTTTAAAAGATAAGTTTAAAGAGATTAACATTCTTACACTAACGTCACAACACATTTATGAAAATATTATTTATATTAAAAACAATTGTGATACACAATAACGTAATAGTCAGTTCGTTCATAAGAAAGAGCTTAAGTAGAGGCGGATCCATGATTATTATTAAACTTAACTTAAAATTTAAAGAGCGTAAGGATATAGCAGATCTTTCTACTGAACGAACTATTGAGATTTCACGTGTGGAATTGGATCAGTTTGTCGTCTTATGAGTATACAGGTCCCCTCTGCTAATTTTAACGATTTTGAATTAATTCTGGAAGATAGTTTAAAGCGGATTTTTCCAACCAAAAAAAACTTAGTAATATGTGGAGATTTCAATGTAAACCTGTTGGAAAACTGTTCTACTTCTGTAGGACTCAATAATTTATTTAAAAGTTTTAACTTGATTAATCTTTTCTTAGAACCAAGTCGCATCACTGCCTCCTCTTACACTTGTATTGATAACATCTTTTGTAACACAGACGTGTCTAAATCAATAATAAATTGCTTAAGATCAAGCCATAGCGGCCAATTGGCTTCTTTTAATTGTAAAATGAGGTAGGCCAATTTCTCTGCAGACCGATTACCACAGAGCGAATCATTACATTTCAAAATAATATCGGTAATATAAACTATTCCCTACCCCATATACCGGAGGTTCCAAATACTTTATATAGCACTTTATTTGGTTTAATTAAAAATGAATTTGTCGAAAACATTAACTTTATCATCATATTATTTATAATCATTAAATTCCTTTATTCTTTATTCTTTATTCTTTATTTATTTATTTGCATTCCATAATGTACATTACAGATGTTTTACATATATTGAGATCAAATTATGGACCCTGATAGAGAATAGTAGAAGAGAGGACTAGTTTCATAATTGTTACACTTACTAATATATAATTTGATATATACCAACGCCAACTGTTGCTATTGATCTCCTAAAGGAAAATGTTAACAAAGTAAAACAGACAGACATGACATTAACTATGACCATATTAATGATACCCTCTCTAAAGTAGTTTATTGGTTTAATGCTAACAATTTATTACTTAATGCCAAGAAGACAAAATGTATTAAATTTGAAGTACCTAACATAAAATCGAGTAGTCCAAGCATAGAAATAAACGGAGAAAAGTTAGACCTTGTTAATAAAGCAAGTCTTCTTGGGAGTGACCTTAGATAGTAAACTTCAATGGTTTCCACATATATCTTCCCTGGCCAGCAGATTAAGCTCCGTTGCATACGCAGTCCGCAGAGTACGTGAGCTTACCGATGTTAGTACTGCTAGACTAGTTTACTTTAGTTACTTCCATAGTATAATGTCCTACGTGATTCTCATGTGGGGTAAAGCAACAGATATTCAAACCATATTTGTATTGCAAAAACGAGCGATTCTATCTCGTTCTGTGTACTGTCTAGGCTCTCGGGTTTCTCTCAGAGAAAAGTTTAAAGAAGCTGGTATCATGACTGTGGCATCACAGTACATTTACTCAAATATTTTATATGCCCGTAAAAGTATACATAATTTCAATAAGAAAGAAGACATCCATAATATTAACCTTAGAGCTAAGTCCAAACTCATGGTACCACGATTTCGTTTAATCAAGCTATACAACTCTTTTATGGGGAATTGTATACGTTTTTACAATAAGATTCCGAAGCATATATTAAGTTTATTATTTCTTAAGTTTAAAAACTACATTAAAAA
This sequence comes from Hyposmocoma kahamanoa, assembly GCF_003589595.1. Lineage (NCBI taxonomy): Eukaryota > Metazoa > Arthropoda > Insecta > Lepidoptera > Cosmopterigidae > Hyposmocoma > Hyposmocoma kahamanoa. Next base: position 2,434,339 of record NW_020653850.1, read on the forward strand.
TATTTTGATCGAAAAATCATATTACAAAATTGAAGAATATGTGTTAGATAAAGATGTATGGAAAGACGAAACTGCTCCAGAATCCACACAAATTTGATTCAAAGTGTATTCCATAGCATTTAAGTTTATTTGAAAAGAGCAATCCCTAGAGTTTCTTATACTGCTCGTTAAATGTGACGTTTTCAAGTGTAAATTTATTTTACCTATGGAATAAATAATCTTTGACTTTGACATAACATTTATACCAGGACTAAAAATAAACTAGCTGTTCTTAAAGTTAAATTCATTTAAAGGGCAATGTATACGCTTCTATAATAAGATTCCGATTGATATTAAAAAATTGCCATTTACAAGATTTAAAACTATAGGCAAACAAAAACTTTATACTAAAGGTTTATTAATTATTATACAGCTTCTGCGTACTTGGATGACAAAAATCCGTGGTAGTGACCCGTTTATCTCGTACAGGTAGTCTCGATCTAAGACGTTTTAAATTAAATATTGTACCTAATGATAAATATATTCAAATATATATTTACAAAGAGCAACCCCTAGAGTTTCTTGCTCATTCTTCTCAGGTGAATCTGCCTTACGAATGAGCAGTAGAGTTCAATCATCACCATCATGTCACCCGGAAGACGTCCACTGCTGAACATAGGTCTCCGCCAAATATTTCCAGACCAGCCGATCGGACGCGACGTGCATCCATCTGTTACCCGCCGCCCTTACCAGGTCATCCGTCCATCTAGTAGGGGGCCGTCAGTTCTACGAGCTATGTGCCCTGCCCACTGCCATTTCAACTTGCTAATCCTTCGAGCTATGTGGGTGACTTTCGTTCTTCTACGGATCTCCTCATTTCTGATTCGATCACGTAGAGAAATGCCGGGCATTGCTTGCTCCATAGCTCGTTGAGTCACTTTAAGCTTTTGTATGAGGCCTTTGTCTCATACAAGTTTAGTCAGTATGATGATTTCAAGTGTAATTTGCTTACCGATGAAATAAACATTATTTGACCTTGACTTTGACTTTGATAACTTTTGAGAATACTGTGGTCCGCAATTCAACGTCAAGGCGCCTTAATTTTGCGTGTTGTGGGTGCAGGACTCGTGTCACTCAAGCTCTTCCAGGAATCTCAGCAACCTCCTCGATCTGCTGAAGACTTCGCCGAGGGACGTCGGCACTCCAAGGTACTTCGTCCTGTCGCCGCGCGCAGCCGTTTCCTCCCCCTCCATACACGCTCTGCATAGGGGGCCGTCTGTGATACCTGCATATGTTGAAAAGGTGTTTATTATAAGAATCATGACCCATTAGGGCGGCAGATAAAGCTCTTGCCTTTAAAAAAAATCTGACTGTAATTTTGATACAAAATCCCGTGTCGAAAGAGGGTAAACAGATATATCTGTTATTAAAGCTGTCATCTGCAGCTGGCCATTCAACCCGTGACCATGCGTACAACCGTTTCGGAATATCTGAAAAACAAGAACAACTCATACCGTGGTAAGAAACCTGTAACTAGTGTTGGGAATATTACGAATCACAATTAAACACCGACAATAGTATACACACTTAGTTTATTCGTCAGGCCTACATATTATAGTATGTTAACATCAAAAGCCGCGCGGTCGGAGCGCGGCGGGCGGAACTCTATACAACACGTACAAACGCGGACGCGCGAACTGCGCGTAGGCGGAGATCTGTCGCTGGCGCACGCCGCGGTGCGCATGCGTAGTGAGTGTATCATGGCTCGTGGATGGTTGCGTGCGCAGATTTTGTCCTTATACTAGTGATACTCGTTTAGATCACTAAACCACAAAAGTCTCAAAATCAATTTTTTTTACTAAAAAATAAGTTCGCAATTGACCTCCATATCACCTGATGGAAAGTGATGATGAAGTCGACGATGGCACATGCGCACCTAAATAAATAATGCCTATTCACTCTCGCCTTTTAAATGCCCAAGTTACACCGTTCCGGGAACAAGTTTTGCAGATGGGGAATTCCACTCTATAGCTATTCGCCATACAAATGTGGAAGCAAAGCACTTTGTGCGAATTGGAATATCCACATCGAACCTATTTCTGGTCCCCCGATGATGGAAAGGGGAAGACGGAATTAATTCATGCAATGCCGTGATATAACCTGTAGAATACCGATAAGCAGGCAACTTCACGGCGGTGTTCAAGGCTCTGCAGCTTCATCTCTTCTAATTCCGAGTCACCTTTAAGCTTCTGAGCACGCCCATGCCGAACTTTAGTTATATAGAAATATATAGTAACACAAAATTCCTAAAGTTATATTAATATTGTAAGAAAAAACATCAAAAGAATACGCAGCATGTAGCTAATATAATAGGTATAAAACACACTAAAGGCTCGTTAAAAATCCAATTTGAAAACTCATTTCTCGCAGCAGATGTCCTGTTCTTACGCAAGTTAGTTGCTACTACTTAACACAGTTCAATTTTATTGAACAGTTATATAATATAATTCTTTTATTTTTACACTTACATCTTTTCGTGTTTTGAATAGTCGAGTGTTGTAGGTTTTAGTAATACAATTTATTTAAAAAATGTTTATTATATATCGCACTGCTATTACAATAATGTTGTAACTCAAAATATGTGAAATTTAATATTGTATCATTACTGAACGTAAAACTTGATTCTCTACACGTCAAAAAACCGTCGTTAGAATATTGTAAGAAACGATCAAAAGATATCTACTTAACTCAAAACGAGACACGCTTTATGTGAGCTAGTTCTGGCCAAAATAATCCTTATTCAAAAACATGAAATTATTTCTTCCATTTTATTTTTAAATATATTTGAGAAATCGTTTAAGTGTCTATAATAAACTATAACATATAAATTTTAATGATTTTTTTGCGGGAAGCGAGTAATTAGTTTTTCATCTATTCTGAGAAAGTCCTCTTTTCGAGTTAATACACTATTGTATTAACAGTGCGATACAAGTATGCTAATGTTATAAAATATGCTGAGTAAAGAAAATAGATTTCTCACAGATAGCAGCAAACGAATACGGCAAAAAATTCGTTAAAAACCAAAAACAAAAATGCGTAAGGTCCGCTAGTTCGTTCCGTGGTTTAGTTGGCATAGTGTCTTTCACGGTTTTCTGGAAGACGTTGGTTCGAATCCAGCCAGATCGGAAGATTTTTTTAAGTGTTCGATCTTTATATTAATTTATAACACACTAGTGGAGTAATTTCACAAAAATAATTGAATATCATAGTGGTCAAGCATCGGGGCATTCGATAAAAAACTTTTCTTTGTAATATTGATTGTAATGAATATATATGACGTTACACTCTCATGTCATGATATATTATTTTTGTTGAAATTACTCCACTAGTTTGACTTAATTATAAATAGTTTTAATTACTTTCGTTATTTATTTCGTTAATGGAGTAAAATGAGAGCTTTGAAAAGTATGGCTGGAGTGACTCTGATGGATAATATTACGGAACACTGTGATAAGAGAGCGTTGCGGCGTGGAAGCAGATGTAGTGACAAAGATAGAGAAAGGGATGCTTGGTTCGGATATGTAGAGAGAATCAACGAAAGAAAATTGCCGAAACAGATTTATAAGGCGAGTGTGAGCGTACAAGTTGGTAAGGGCGGACCAAGACAAACTTACCATGACCAAACTGGGCCATCCTAAAGAAGGGCCAGGCCAAGAGTATCCTTTACTCACGAGCGTGTAAGAATGCACTGATGTGTGTTGATGAGACGAAAGATGTGTGTCAGGACTGTAACAAGTGGAAGTCTGTTGGCTCTGCTTACCGATTTAAGTAACTAAATAGAAATCAAACCAAATTAAAAAAGAAAATTTCAAACGTTATCCATACCATAAGTTGCAGCGCTCTTCGTGGACGTGAAATAATACCAAGTTGATAAGAAATATTACTATATTTTCCGTAACTGATCACATGTTTCTCAACAATGTAGTACAGTCACTTTATGTAAGTAATTAATTCGTCTAGACTTTCGGACTCTTGCACGCTACTCGACTGCGCACCGGCCGATACCGCCAAAATACAAAACACAAAAACATATATACATGGGTAATTTGTAGATTAGTTTTCTCTACCTAATTACGGTGGCAATATTTATTGTTGAAGTGTTTGAGTATATTATCGTGAATATTAGATAATATACTTCTACATTTGAACATTAAGTAATACTTCATGATAATGGTCAAATAAATAATAAAAACTGACTGATTGAACATTACCCACATACCCATTAGTTAGTATTATCATAATATGGAAGTTACCTACTATGTTACGACTGTACATTGCAAAGTAATGTTAGCAAATTACATTAATGTTCTTTATGCAGTATTATACGAGTACAGTCCGCGACACTTATTAGTAATTAAATTATAAGGTCACAGACAAATGTACTGTCGTCATTCGAAGTTACCGGTCGACTGTCGCATTACATCGGTTTTAATTACTTCGCTATTTTTAGTGTACGTCTGCGTGTTTATGTTGAGACGAAATAAGTTCGTATAAAAGCTATACAACCTACGTACAAATTAGCTTCAAATTTTCTCCGTACTAATTATTGCTTTTGCTTGGGCCGAGCGGCAATAAGGACGCTGGCTTTATTTATTACAAAAGAAATTCAAGCCATTTGAAATATCAATGTCGTATACTATACGTGTTGTATTTACTTCAGTTAATATAAAAAAAACATTGATATATCGTCGCCTTAGAGTGAAAACCTGGCATAAGCGTTTTCACATACTTTTTAATATGATTTTTCTTGAAGAAAAACTTATAAACTTCTTACACAAATGTGTTGTTAAAGTAATATAGTATCGGAAAGAGGTAGAATAGAGGAACTTCATTATTATGAAAAATTTAATTAATTAAAATGCTAACTACAAACATTATTGCGTTCACTACATTTTCCACCACATTTTTGTCTTCGTCCTGAAAAATTACATAGAAATCACATTCGAGATATTCACTCACAATTCTAAAGTAAGTTTGTGTTTTATTTGTACAATCGTGAAAGTTTTTAAGAACCGTGTTTTCACGCCGTAATTTTTCCAAATTCAACATTTTTACTGTTATGTGGGATCAACCAAATCCATTTGAGGTTGTATAGACTCTGGACATCATACTATCACCAAAATTGAAATCTTCCCACTTCTACGTATGTATTTAAACTTTGTACCACCAAAAAAAGAAATTATATAATGTTAACAACAATTTAAAACCTATACCAATTTTAACTGCCTTCGTGGCCGAACAGGTACCGTGCTGGACTGCCACGTAGAGATCCTGGGTTCGATTCCCGGACCGGATTAAATATTTGCGAGGCCTACTCGTGATTTTGGATGTGTTGATGCTTCTCCATGAGCAGCCAGATAGGTTTTCCTTCCTTTACTTTGATTGGGTATTATAGTGGAATCTTCAATGAATTATTTTGATTACTTTTGACTGACATGTATTTATTTTAAAATTTTTAAAAAATAACAATGCGTATTGTAGCAAGATGTGTCGCCGATTGGTGACCTTTGATTTCCCCTTGCGCCACTCGCCACATTCCGCCGTGGTCCACGTTTTGATCGCGCTGTCACTTGATGGCGTTACGCGTTAACAGGATATAATTTGTCATGGCACCTGCGATGGGACTAAATAAAAAAAAATGTTAATAAAATAAAGGACATTTCTTCCAAAATAAATTTGAATAACATACAGAAAAGTTGGTTCATGGGTTTGCAATAAAACAATGTTATATATTTAAATTATTGGGTATATGTAATTGGGTATATGTAATATGTCTTAAGATGTCGATATTTCAAAATGTTCGAAATTATATTATCATTATTCGTGAACAATCACCTGTTCAGTTTCTACGACTACAAAACAAGAGTGAGAGTTTAGTTCTCACGGGAGAAAGCAACTTGACTTTTGAACTCGCAATCACGAGACACAAAGGCCTAAAATAATACTCCGCATTAGGCAAAACGAGAGCTTTCGAAAATGTTCCATGTCGGGATGAGAGATGCTAGAGCTGTACAACTGCTCCAAAGCAAAACCTAGTAGGGGACATATTTTTTGAAATTTTTTTAATTATATTTTTTTCGGTCACTGGTTCTTGCTACATCTTCGCATATGGCTACACATATAATAAACAAATAATTTTTATAAATTTTTGGAACACATCCCACACTTGTATGATGTTTCTATACAATCGAGTGATGTGTGATGTTGCAATATTTTTTTTTATTTGGGAAACAAACAGCTTACAATTTGTGTACAAGATTATAGTACAAAAACTTATCTCTTTAACCAGCAAAGTTATCACTAATTAATATAACTTAAAAGTACGAAAAAGTACTTGAATTTTTTTAACACAAAGAAATAATAATGATAAAAAAGAAACATAAAAACTAAAAAACTAATAACATAAATTATTTCGTGCGTTTTGAAAATATTAAAGGAGATTTTTTTTTAAATATAGCTCTAATTTTATTTGGAAAAGCCATTGACTTACAAATAAATGGACGACGGGTCTAATACAAAAACCACGAAAAAAATGTCCCAAGTCATAGGTTGACTTCGAAATTTAAATTGTTATGTCATCGCAGTATCGCGCTGTCCGTAGAACAAATGAAGACTAAAGCGGAGTGTCGCGCTCTGTATACGATTTAGCGCCTTACAAGTGCGGACACTTTTTAGCGCGGACCCGACGTCCATATAATTGTAAGTCAATGGGAAAAGCGGAAACTTTCTAGTTTACCATATAACAAATAAAATTGGAGTTATGGTTTTTTTTCTTAACAAAAACGTTTGTTCGAATTTTCATTACCTCGAAAACCGAATTATAACGAAACCGTTGTTCTTTCAGGATATGTTGGATGTTTATCGCAAAGACACGATTAGGTTCGGTTAAGTTAGGCTTAAAAGAAAAAACATTTTCATCTCAACATTACTTTCGAGGTTATGAAAATTCGAGCAAACGCTATTTCTGGAAAATGCCATTTCGGACTTCTGATAGGTAATCCGTGAAAACACGACTCCTACAAATTTTCGCGATAGAAAAAAAACACAAATTTAGCTCGAATTGAATAGGTACTTTATATATATATATTAACTGCCTCCGTGGCCGAACGGTTACCATGCCGGACTGCCACGCAGAGGTCCCAGGTTCGATTCCCGGGTCGGGAGAAATATTTGTATGGCCTACATTTATTTCTCTCGTGAGTTTGGGTGTAATTTGTGGTTGTCTATGTGTGTGTCCATGGCACCCGCGACACAGAGTTTACATAGTGCGGGGCTATGTTGAGTGTGAGCGTTATTATTATTATTATTATATACCAATGATTTTTTTTGTATCAACTGAACTAAATAGAACACTTATAGCGTATGATACATATTTTTCAAATTCTTTTGTAAAAGAATTAGTTCTGAAATAACGCCAGTGCCGCTCGACCCTAGCAAAACGAACCGTATTAGTACGGAAAATATTTTTATTCGAGCTAAGGTAGTATCGAGTCTTAAGTCACTGTAACCAATTCAAAACATGGCAAGTATTTGACACTTTAAAGTGATTATAGCGCTTTACTCGGTATTTAAACTGGCAATTAGTGGATAATTAACGTTACTAATACTGAAAATCCTAGGAATTTTATTAATTTAAATAGTCCAACAAAATCAAATTTTAATACAAAATTTTCTAATGCAATAACAAAACTAAATACCTAGCAAATTATGCTAATATTGTGTTTTGATTCTGACTGCTACAGTAACTTTACTTATGTAGATAAATATTTAAAGTTAGCATATATATACTCATATAGTCGAATAATCGATGGACCAATATTGGGGCTCGTACACTATATATGTAATTGTAGAATGTTCGTAATAAATAATGTATGTTCGTTGGAATATGTTTGTTTCCCTGAGTACACTGTTCGGTTGAGGTCCGAAGGTCTTTATGGTACTAAAAATACAAGTGACGGCACGAACAAGTCGTATGTCTGATGGTAAGCTACACGCGTGTCCATAACAGTTGCAGTGTCACACAGAGCTTTCAATGGTAAAGATCTGAGGGGCACTACCACTGCGCCAGTCACCCTGAGACATAAGTTGACAAGTCCCATGTGCCCATAATTTCACCAGCACCCTTACCCTTGAAAACCAGTAATGCTAACATTACCGCTTGGCGGCGGAAATAGGTAAGGTGGCAGTACTTCCCTGAACGTGGGTGAAGTCGGGATTAATATAAATTTACCAGTGCCCCTTAGATCTTTGCTATTTAAAACTCCGAGCTGCACTGCGACTGTTATGGACAGGCGTGTCGCTTACCACCAGATGCACGACTTGTTCGTCCAGTCACTAGGTATCAATTTTTTATAAAGATAATAAAGTTCACAGAATAAAATGTAATAATAGAGTAACAAAAGATGGTGAGCAGCGTTGCGGCAAACATCGTTAAGAGCGAGTTCCGTCAGAAGTACGACTAATTTTAATTGCGACGCTGATAGAGTCGCATTATCGCGTTATTGACGCTCCCTGCCCTCCACCCTGGCCCAGGGTGCAAGTGTAGTGAATGGCGGGAGCAATGTCACAAGCAGAAGCGTAGCGTTGTCACAAATTGAAGACGTATATGGGATTAAAATCATATGACCTCAAATTAACCGACTCAGATGTTATGTAAACGAATAGAAGCCTTCGAAATGTGGGTTTATCGGAGAATTTTCAAAACATCATGGACGGATAGAGTCACCAATGGCAACGTATTGCGGAGAAGCACAAAGGCTTGGAGTTCCCGAAAACAGAAAAAAAGGAGAAAACTGCAGTACTTCAGATATATCATTCGGAGTGATAAATACCTACTCTCTACCGCAACTCATTCTGCAGGGAAAAATCTAGGGTTGCAAAGGACGTGGTCGTAGAAAAACCATACGGCTTCAAAATCTTGCAGAGTGGGCCAACATGAATACCACAGAATTGTTCGGAACCGCAACTTCACGGACTAAGATTGCCATAACGATAGCCGACCTCCGATAGAAGATGGCACCCCAAGAAAAAGACCTCAAACTAAGGTCAGATGAGACTTTACAGTCTAGTACGGGACCTAATAGCAATATGATCAATTCAAGTAACAAATACAGCTTATTGTGTAACAGATAAAATGTCGCGTTTCTTGACGAACCCGATGTACAGACATAAGGTACAGTTACAACTGCATTATCCAAAAGAACTCTTATAAATATTCATAAAGGGCATCCAATAAGAGGCCATTACTGCTTGCGCCTAAAAGTATGATATTTTATAATAAATATAGTAAATGATAAACATATGGACAAAATACCTATTAACAAACAGTAACCCCTAGTGTCCTACTCATTATTTTCAGAGAAATCTGCTTTACGAATAAGTAATAGTAATTAATAAGATTGACTGTACTCAGCTTTCCTCTGAAATAAAGATGTTTTTGAGTTTGGATAGCTTTTTGTGACGGGACGAACAATTAATATTAACGACACACCCATAACAGTTGCAGTGTCACTAAGAACTTTAAATTGCAAGGATTAGAATGGCATTACCAATGCACCCGTCACCCTGAAACATAATTTGACAAGTCCCACGTGCCAGTAAACAATATGCGTCTTCTGAATATCTTCTTGACGAGTTCGTTCCATCGTAGACACTAGTTTTTATTCCGGGGCTAGGTAGTGGTCAAGAGCAAGTCCAGTTACTTAAAAACAGTTTCACCAGCACCTTTGCCCTTCAATCGGAATGCAAAAAAGCTCTTATTACAGTTTGGCGGCAGAAATAGATGTGGTCGCAGTACTTTCCTGGACGAATTGTTTCACAGTGAGCTCTACTACTAAAATATAGGTACAATTAAATTATTAGGTGTACAATTAGGGACGAAATTGTATACTCGTCTAGATAACTCGCTACCCCTGCTACTTTAGGCGCAGCCTTAAACTCGTTCTGCCCCAACATTTTTATGTCAATTACAACGCAAGTTCTTTGTCCCTTCAGATTTGGATATTCTGTTTAAAAAAGCTGCTATATATTCCATTGTGCTTTTGTGATATTTCAAAAAGCATTTAGGTAAGATTGCTAGAAAGAGAAAAGAGGATTATTTGATTTTAAAATCGGGACCCAATCGTGTATAAACATATTTTGTTTACCTCGACGTTTCGGACATAAAGCGTCCACGATCTCGAAGGGACTGAAGAGGCGGGTGTCAAGATATTCTAGCCGTGCGATTTTTTCTAACTACCCGCGCTTGGTCTTCATTATTTATTGGAGCACTAGGGTTGTTACTAGACCGATACACAACACTCACGATGTCCGGCGACTTTTCGGGCGACACTTGATGTCGCTTACATTTACTGATGACTGGATTCCATGACGATGAAAGCATGAAACCGTCTTCTCGGTTGAAATTACGATGTTTTTTAATTTCAACAGCTTCATGTACAATTCTACTGTAGTAATTGCAGACGTCAGGACGGAGAGCTATGCTCAGCAAAGTGCCCATTGGCTTATAAAAAAAAATGTGTGACAATGGCGAAAACCTAAGTTCTCCATTCCGTCCCTCACAATTGTACTTGTAGGCATGTAGGGTGGAGACGACTTGGGCAGTAATACTACGGCCCCATGAATTAACGTGTTTTACCAAAAAAACCAAATTTACAGGAAAAATCAAAAGAGTACAAACTTCAATAAATGTGCACCTGATGGATTTATTTTGAACAAATATATGACGAAAACGATGTAAATATAATTTTTTTCACATTAATATTAGGCTCAACTCACACATGGCGCAGAGTCGAAGCGTCGCGACGCGTCATGTTTTTCGCCTATAGCATATTCATCTATATTTTCCAATTATTAAGGTACAAATTTGTGTTTTGCAAAAATGGAATCGAGCGGCTTGGTAGCATTCAAGCGGCTTACCGCGTCGCCGAGCGTTACTTGGGCGCCGTGAGGCGTCAGACGCCGACCAAACTGTGATCCCGGCGCACTAATGCGAGTGTCGTCGCCTGGCGGTGGAGTTGAAAAACAGGACGCGACGCGACGCTTCGACGCTACGCCAGTGTGAGTTGAGCCTTAGACATCACATACATTGCTCCGACACCAAAAATAACACACACACAAAATAACCCTGTTCATAAAGACTATTGGTTTTTGACTTTCATTTGATTTGATTAAGATTCAAAAATTCAAATTCTTTATTTGCCACGACACAAACTCATAACATTTAGCACGTCAACAATACAAAACATGTTATTAAGCTAAATCATTCACTATTAACATCACTAAATACAAAGATTTGCACAGATATAGAATTAAAATATATTATTAATTAAATAATAATAATATATTGTTATGCAATAAATCGTGTAATAAATTATCAACAGATACATTAAATTTAGAAACAATAGAGCTGCTTGTGAAAGCGTTCGTTCAGAAAAGTACTGCCACCTTACCAATTTCTGCCGCCAAGCAGTAATGTGAGCATTACTGCGTTCCGGTTTGGAAGGGTTAAGGGTGCTGATGAAATTAGACACATGGGACTTATCAACTTATGTCTCAGGGTGACGGGCGCAGTGGCGATGCCTCTAAGATTTTTGCAATTTAAAGCTCTGACTGGCACTACGACTGTTATGGATATGCCTGTCGCCTACTGCCAGGTGCACGACTTGTTCGTCCCGACACTTCGTATTGTAAAAACATTAAAAATGTCATAAAATAATGAAAATCTTTTAGAATGTGCAAGGTCAAAATATTCGTCAACTTTATAGAATGGATTTTCAATTATTTTTTATCTTTCTTTCAAATTGTAACTAGAGCAATTCGAATATAGTCGGTGGTAGTTCATTGTATAATTTTATCTTTAAACAGTAACCTTGCTGTCAGTTTTTATGATCTTGGGGAATGTTTTTTTTTATTTAACATAATATTTTTTTACTAAAGCTGCATGTTATCATACGCGCTCAAACCTGACGTAATACAACTGCATAAGTATACTGCGACAACATAATTCAAATTTCGTGCTCCGTTCCCACAATTCAAAATATCAAGTATCAGATGCGGTCCCGTCAAATCGAATCAGCAACAATCCGCGGGACATATTGTCCCGCACAAACTGCCAGACATATTGTCTCGACAATCCTCAGTCTGATTCAATCTTGTTGTGATCCAATCTCTTGTCTCGGGGGATGGTTTTAATCTGTGTTGTCATTAGTTTTTGATTATATCCCGTCTCCACAAACCATGACGTTATAATTTGTATGAAGATTAGAATCATTCGAAACAACTTAGACACAGGCAAAGTAATATTATTCATGCACAGATTGAACAAACAAAAGAAAAATTCCTTGGATCCCGCTAAATCGGGGCTATTGCTCTCCCAACCAAGCTACTTAGCCAGGTATCTTTTAGAGGCAGAAAAAACTGTCATGGGTTTCTCACCAGTGGCAGAAAAGCCGTTAAAACAAAAAACAAAGATCTTCTAAGAGCACATAGAGAGATTCATAGGGTCAGCTATGTTCCGTACCATGTTACTCGTAAGTCTATGGAAAAAATGTTCAATCCTAATATTTCGCGCGCATTTTCACGCGCGCAATTTTTTTTTCTTTCTTTGTTATACAAAGACATTCGCTCTGGACCTTTTGGAGGGAAAAGTGTCGTTTTTATTTTGACTTTCAATTATTCTGTGAAATCTAGTTTAAAGTGGAATAGGATAGTGCTATTGTGCCTTAATCGAAGATTAAAACGCGAAATAATACGAATCTCGAACTAGAATACCGGCCTGTTTTAAGGAATCCCGAGTCAATCCAAGCACGCCGCCTCAAATTGCCTATCCTCTTTGTGGCGGCCATATTTACAGAAACATAATCAAACTGTAATTAAAATGTTTAGGCTGATGGTTTTGCCAAAGCCTTAATAAATTTAAAAAAATTATACGAAGATATGGGAAAAGAAAAATAAAATGTATTTATTAAGCATTGGTTGTAGAGCCATCAGCTTAAAAAGGGAACAAATAATTAAGAAAGCAGTAGAGCTCCTTGTGAAACAGTGCGTTCTGGGAACTACTGCCACCATACCTATTTCCACCGCCAAGCAATAATGTCAGCATTACTGTGTTCCGGTTTTGAAGGGTAAGGGTGCTGGTGAAATTACAGGCACATGGGACTTGTCAACTTATGTCTTAGAGTGACAGGTGCAGTGGCAGGGTCTCTCAGATCTTTGAAATTAAAAGCTGGATAAGCGTCGCTTAACACTAGACACACGACTTCTTCTTCCAGTCACTTAGTATCTTAAAAAAAGAATTAAAAATTAATTCGTGTAAAAACTGTAACTGCTAAAACCCTCCATTTTGTTTTTCAGAAAAATAACAATGGCTGCGCTTCAATAGGGAATCCGCATTCTGCCTCGTTTAATGAACATCAAATTACAAAGTGCCTTACGCAACCGCGCGAGCTAATAGGGCTATCCTATTAAAATTTTCATACCGTCATAAAATATTCACAACTCTCAGCTGTTCCATACGACTCGTATAGCTATCGCATATATTAGTAATGCAGTACTACACCCCTATAGAGAACCGGAGCATGAAACATCGGGTTACTTCCTCATTGGGATGTAGCAGACGTAATTGTACTCTTATTTGGGGTATCAAGTTGCTTTAGGGTACAGCGAAGATTGCTTTATGGGGAAATTTGGAGAGAATTAACAAAAGCCACGGGTCATATAAAG
>NW_020653850.1:2463099-2489965 GCF_003589595.1 Hyposmocoma kahamanoa
GTGACAGCAGCTCAATAGAGGCAAGAAGGTATGAAGACCGTTAGAATATTGGATATATAATTTGACAACATCAGTACAGGGTACTGAATAAACGACCTCAAAAGTCATTGATAGGGGATCAATCAAAGTTTGCTACCCTGAGAGGTAGAATATATTCTTCAAATTTAAATGGAACTACTTCTGAGGTATCCTCTTTCCAACAAAAAAGAATCATCAAAGTCGCTTCACAATTAGTTATCGCGTAACATATATACAAAAAAAAAAACACAATCGAATTGAGTACCTCCTCCTTTTTTCAAGCGGTTAAAAATAGAAACTATTTTTTCTACTCCTTGTACTACAAATTCGGTGTGAATTATGATTTCATAAACCATATCACAAAGGCGCTCTTTTTAGTTGTGACTCAAAATTCTATTGTCAATGGTTCTCGCCGCTGAACTGAAAAATTTCATTACAGTTCTGTACAAAGCAAAAGAACTAGAATGAGTTTCAAAAAAAGAACGTCGTATTTTTGCTAATTAAAAAACAAATTTATGGCGGTACTTAAACGCTGTACTGCCTCTTGATTGGTTAAATTGGCCTAAAGGTCTTGCAACCGGGCCACAAAACCTTTATAAAAGAGATTGGTTAAAATATGAGCGATATTTGGCCACTTCTATTCTACCTCTTTGGTTTTTTTATTTTGTTGCGTTTGTTTGGCCTTCGTCGTTAAAATGGAAGCTGGAGTTATCTCATACATACAAAACACAGTCGAAATAAGAACTTCCACCTTTTTTGAAGTCGGTTAAAAATAGTTTTATTTCCAATGTACAACAATCGCTAAAATCTAAGAACTCGATATACATACCTATCTATACGCCTGTCTCCCACTAGGTTCGGCAGAGACCACTGAACCTGCTCTCACTACTTTCTTGACAAACTCCTTTTGCCTCCTCCACTGACATCGGTTTCTTAATTTTTTTATGATACCAAATGACGGGACAAACAAGTCGTGCGCCTGGTGGCAAGCGACACGACTGTTCATAACAGTTGCAGGACCACTCAGAACTTTAAATTACAAAAACCTGAGTCGCATTACTAAAATTATTTAAATTATTTAATTTATTACGCTTTATTTACATTTGGTTTTAATTTAATTTTTAATTTTATTATTTGAATTAATCTTATTTAATTTATTCAAATATAATTAATGTAACCAATGTGTAATAATAATTAGTAATGTAATGTAATTCTATGTATTAGTATAATTATCGACTATGTTGTCAGATATGAATAAATGAATTAGAATTTGAATAAGGAAAATTACAAAAGCGCCTGTCACCCTGAGACACATGTTGAAAATTCCATCTTCACCAGCACCCTTACACTTGAAACCCGGAGCGCAGTAATGCTCACGTTACTGGCTACTTGGCGGCAGAAATATGTCATTACCAATTCTTCTAATTATCTACTTATTCTTAAAAGATGAACTATTGTGACACTTCTTATTATCACATGCACCTACATTTAACAAAATTTCATACATTGCCTAATGCACGTTGGACACTGTAAATAATACCTAGACCATGTGTATAATAGAGTTTATTTCATACATTGCCTGTTTTAGGCATTGAATAGAATACCGGATTACATACATTGCCGATGACATATAGATAAATAAATTCAACGAGGACGAATAGATGGAGAAATAAGTCGACAAAAACTATAATTCAAGTCTTGAGACAAAACAAACCGTTGCTATCATTATAAGCTCTGTTAAAAACTGCCACTCACGGCTATTTCTGAGCCCCTGTCATCGCTAACTCAATCTAGAAGCAAAATAAGAGTTAAATAAAATAATAACCGCTCCGCTGAATGGAGGAAAGTAGACTTATTTCTTGTATTGGACTCCGTATTACGAGAATACTTAATTTGGAATTTTTTTTCGTCGCCTTTTTCATCATTACCATCATCATATTAGCCGGAAGACGTCCACTGCTGAACATTGGCCTTCCCCAAAGATTTCACGACTCGCCGATCGGACGCGACGTGCATCCATCGGTTAGCCACCGTCCTTCAGGTCATCCGTTCATCTAGTAAGGGGCCACTGAACGCCTTCCGGTTCGTAGTCTCCATTCGAGAACCTTTCTGCCACAACGACCGTCAGTTCTACGAGCTATGTCCCTGCCCACTGTCACTTCAGCTTGCTAATCTTTTGAGCTATTTCGGTGACTCGTTAGGAAACATGTAACTGAGAACGAAATAAAAATAATTATAATTCAATAATAATGGTAAAGGAATTGTTTTTGTTTAGTTGTTGGAGTCGCGTTACACGCTACATGGGCTAGCACCGGCGCTGTTTGCACTAGCTTTAGACATTATTATTATTATGTACAAGCTATTAAAATACTCATTATTCAAACAATTTATCCTGCTACATTACTTCAAAAACCTTCGCTGTTTCGTCATATCAGCGCTACATTACTTCATACCTATTAAACTAAGTTTGTGTCTCCTTGAAACGTTTCTTAGGTCAACGTAAGTGCGAGCCGGTAGCGGGGTCACGCCGTGAAGCCTTTTGTGCGTCCATCACATCGCTTCGAGTCCCGCTAACGACCCGACTGTTTTTAGAAAACAATTTAAGAAGCTTCCGTTTAACACTCCGTTTACTTAACGCCCATTCAAACCTTTGTACTGCATTCGGATCGGTTCAACGCCTAATTGTAGAAGGGATGGAACTTTATTTTTCTTTACCATATTTTTTCTCGTTAATCAAATAAACATTAATAATGTGAAGGAAGTAATTAGTGTGGTATGTATTGGAACGGTAGTTACTGACGTGTGAACGGACGAATTCCTGTGGTGGTTAAAGTCATGGGAAGTGTTATTTTGAGGGTAAACTGTTAATTCGTAATAAAATGTAACGTAATTCGAGAAATTCACTCCAGGTAAACCTATTGTTTTTTTAAAGAGGCTCTCTTGGCCAACACCTGATTTTAAATAAAAATAAATTAAAACATTTTTCTTTATTCAAATCATATCATCAAATTCACAAATTCTAATAATTTTAAATTGTTGTAGATCAATTAGCTTGTACATTTACTTTCTTTTCCTAATAAATAATTATGATTATGAATGACCATTGTGTTATTATAGAAGTCGCTAGCATGTTAAAATTTAAAAAAAAACTACCTTAGGACGTAAATCTACAGTCGGTGCCCTCACTTAGGTATCCACTATTTTTACTAAGTGCTATATAAATAGTGGATACCGACTGTACGTATGAGACCGACGGTGAATGTAAAGAAAATCGTTTCAAACTCACTCATGGTAATGCCTCGCTTAACAAATTACCCTATTCGAAATACTTTCCGAAATACGCCCCGGGCGAGGGGGGACGGCAAGCGGAGATGTAAGGTTCTTGTGATGGCGATCTTTGCGATTCTATTTGCATTGATTTTAAGTTCAAAACTACTTCAGACAATCCGTCTTTGGAAAGCGCTGAATCCATATAAGACAAGTGCAAATCATCTGCCATCTAATCTGTCCATGTTAGCGACACGCGTTTGTGAATAATTTCGATATTCGGTTCTTTACTAATTACTAATCCTGTCATTCGAATGACAAATTATTAACCTACCAATTTTCGTATTCGAATGATCTGAATGATCATTAATATAATAAATAACGCAACACACTCATAGCCACGAACTGGGGAAACCCTGTGCCGCGGGTGCGGATGGACACATGGACACAAACATAGACAACCACAAATTACACCCACACTCAGGAGAGAAATAAAAAGTAAGAATATTCCATATTCAAACACCACTTAAGACAAATTAGTAAAAAATAACCAGGTGGCTGTACCTACTAAAGTCATCAACGATATTCATTGCCAGGTTAAAAATGGCAAATTTCAACACAATTATTAAAAACAGTAATAATCCGACTTCGAAACAGTTCTGTCCTATTGTGTTATAGTACATTACGATATTAGTGCGTAAAGATGGTTATAGGTAACATGCGAGGCGGAGTTTTATTGTTTATAGTAGCTTAATTGAGCCGAGCATGTTATAACCAATACGCACGTATATCGTACGACGTTTTTTAACACATTTGCGAGGAAACAGAAAAAAAAACATTTTATATTTTGTTCATTTTTAATTATTGAAACAGTTAGTGAAATTACAATTATTTGGCGCCGCGCGGCGATTTGTTCGAAATTTGAATAGCAACAGCGCGCTGCTCACTAGCTGGAGTCGTGCGGCGGCGATCAGTTCCATATTTGAAATGGCAAATAATACTATTATGGAATTTGTATGGACTATAACCATTGACTTACAATTATATGGACGTCGGGTCCGCGCTAAAAAGTGTCCGCACTTGTAAGGCGCTAAAATCGTATACAAAGCGCGACACTCCGCTTTAGTCTTCATTTGTTCTACTGACAGCGCGATACTGCGATGACATTACAATTTAAATTTCGAATAGGTTGACTTGGGACATTTATTTCGTGGTTTTTGTATTAGACCCGTCGTCCATTTATTTGTAAGTCAATGACTATAACTTAACTATTTGCTTTGGTAACACACGCGTTGTTTATGACCCGCTTTACATATTTAAAACCGGTGGAATTACATCAGCTTTACGAGCAAGGGTGTTAAAAATTATTGTAATAAGACGACACCTGAACGTTATTCGTGACCTATTTTTTCTCACCCCCGCTTGCACTTCCGCCAAACACCAACGTAATTGTGCGCGAAACTTATCACATTATCAAAAAGCGGCAAATCGCCGAATCCTTTGATCCTTTCGCCCGCTAATTCGACAATTACACCCGCCCAACGTTCGCTACGCCTTCGCTCCGATATCGCCACCGAGTCGAACGTGGCGCGGTGTCAAGTTCGAAAACGAAAATCGCTGTCATTAGCTATTCGATATCTTCAAATTATGTTACTCTGTTACTGTAATTGTGTGACGAGATACGAAGTTTTGTATTTACATTTAGTTGTTTATTTAGTATGATTGAGACTTATTCTTGAGGTAATTGAATTAATTAATAGACAGGGCACGTCATTCGTAGTCGTCCACTATCAGTTTTTGTCCAAGCCTATCATAATAATTCAAGATGACTTTATTTGACATGCATCGGAATAATAAGGGACAATACAAATACGTAATAGAGCAAAATATATTGTAAACATATTTCATAAATCGTATTTATAATTCTGCCGCCGTTAGTTGAAAAGGCGAACGTGCCTTTTTTAATTGTTGTACATACTGCCGTGATCAATAAACAAAAAGGTGGACAAGGTATGAAGTTAGGTACCGCAATAGAAAAGTAGATGTTTTATTAAATTTCATTTCTTTGAACATTATTTTCTCAGTTTTCAAGTTTTTATCACAATCGCCCTTTCAACTAACAACGGCAGAATTATTGTAATTTCATCAATAATGACATAACACACAAATTAAGAGATAGGTATAAATATTTGTATTGGCCGGGAGAAATATTTGTATGGCCTACATTTATTTCTCTCGTGAGTTTGGGTTTGAGTGTGTATCCATGGCACCAGCGACACAGGATTTCCCTAGTGCGGGGCTATGTTGAGTGTGTGCGTTATTTATTTATTTATCTTTATTTTTCTTGTGTATGTTACGTGATATTTTGTGAACCGATTTTGAAGATTCTCTGTTTGTTGGAAAGAGGGTACGTCATTATTGGTCCCATTTAAATTTAAAGAAAAGATTCCACCTCTAAAGGTAGCAAATTAAAGGATAAATTCGATTTCAACCACTTTCCGATAACCGTTTTCAATAAAATAGGCAAGTAAATGTAATTCCACAAACTTTAAACTTTGTTTATTTTCTTTATAAAAAAAGTAAATTACATTTTAAGTTTAATTAACTAATGTTTTGACTGTCGAAAACTGCCACTCGAATCGAAAATGCCATCACAAAAATCCCATACTACGAGTAGTACCCCTATTCAATTACAAAGGATACTGATGACGTCGGCACGTGTCGGATCATTGAATTTGTAACATTAGTAACATCACTAGGTATTATGTAATATCGCCCGGCAACTGTAACCAACCCTAGCATGATACTGTGAAAATTTAATAAATGGTAATTGTCGTCGTTTGATCTTGGCAAATCCGTCTTTTATATCTGCTTTAAAAATTGTAGAGTATAATAGAGTCGACAATAAAGATAGACTAGAACTTTCCAAGCCTAGTACGTGTTCAACTCAACATAACTCGTAAATATATTATATAAATAAAAAATTTAAAAAAAACTATTTCTACGCATCTAATATGCGTATATTTGAATTTTCAAACAAACCAAAGTTACGTAGTTTTCCCGATTGTTACGCAAGTAAAGCTTATGGTGAATGAGTTCGTCCAGGGAAGTACTGACACCTTACCTATTTCTGCTGCCAAGCAGTAATGTCAGTAATACTGCGTTCCGGTTTTCAAGGGTAAAGGTGCTGGTGAAATTACAGGCACAAGAGACTTGCAGTGGCAGTGCCCCTTAAGTCTTTGCGATTTAAAACTCTGAGAGACACTTATGAAGAAAATTATAAGAAGAAGAAGAGGATATTATGAAGAGGCGTGTAGCTTTCCATCGGGCACGCGACTTATTCGTCCCGTCACTTGATACTATAAAAACATTTACGATTTAAATTCAACTCTATGCCGATTAAGATAATAACGATTTAAAGTACAAAATGTGAAGCTTGACTGAGCCTTTAATGTATGAGAAAAGTCACACGTCAAGTGTACATCGTACAATGTAAACAAATACAACAATTATAAATCTCACATACGCAAGTGTTAAATAAAACATTGTACAGAATACTGTTGGTGAATATGCGATGTCTTGTCGGTGTCGTAAATAACGCCATTACGCGATTACTGCTCGCGCAAAAACGCGGCGGAAAAACAATCAAAGGGCACCGCAGTGAGCTCGACCCGGCACTACCGACCGGTGTTCACTGCTTTCAAGCGGATTTGTGCGGATTAAACTAGTTTTATAACTGATCTGCAAATCATTCTACATCTCGGGGCGACTGTTTGGAAAACATTCGAATGCCTAGAGCCTCCACCTGCACCGATTTAGAAGTGTGTAGCTGTTGGTCTTGTTTTTATTGTTATTATAAATCAAATAAGTACAAAAGAAACTTACATTCATTGGCGACATATGCTCTCTTAATTATATCTAATTTATTTATTTTATAACAGCATTTACTTGTACTTAACTGACTTAATAAAGAATTACCTACTTTAAGAGGTACCCTTTTTCGACTTCGAAAAAGGAGGAGGTTCTCAATTGGACTGCATTTTTTTTATGCGATAACTCATTTATGAACCGATTTTGATGATGATTTTTTTGTTGGAAAGAGGGTACTTCAATATTGGTCCCATTTAAATTTGAAGAAAATATTCCGCCTCTAAGGGTGGCAAATTAGGGGATGACTCCGGTTTCGCAACTTTCCGGTAACCGATTTCAATAAAACTTGGTAAATTAACTCCACGAACTTTTGAGGTCGGATTTTTTTTGTAAAAAAGTTATAACTTGATTTTAAGTACTTAATTTTTTATCATCTCTTAACCAATTTATATCATTAGTCATTCTGAGTACAGAGTACTAAAAAAACGGACCTCAAAGGTCATTCATCCCCTAGTTTGCTACCCTTGGAGGCAAAATATTTTCTTCAAATTTAAGTCTCTCTTTCTAAAAACACCTCCTCCTTCTTTTGAAGACGAAAGAAATCTTGGAAACTAAATACGTGTACGCCTTTTTCCAGAATAGTTGTCTGCTTCTACTGCACTAGTTTACCCCGCCTCACTTTTTTTGCCATATTCATATTTATTCTGAAACTTAATTTTATAAATTATCACTATAGTAATTTTTTATTTTAGTATCTATTGGTATGACCTTACAGTGCAAATTTCCTTTTCCTTTTTTGCGCACTAGACTTTTTATTAAAGGCACTGTAATTTAAAACATTTGTCACTTACATTACGCAACCGCGTTAACAAAGTTTCGTAATTCGAAAATATTTTTAATTTGTAATGTTTTTGCTAAACCAAATAAAAATAAAATAAGTACAATAACAGCTGAACAATCGTTACAGAATCAGAAAAACTGTGCCTATGTTGAATTCCTGCTCATTTCTCCAATGTTCCATTACTGGCAACACAGCGGCTGCTTTGATCCCGCAATCCGCGACAATTACCCTCCGCTACCCCTCCCATACCCTGCGAGAAAACTCATTTTCCAACGACGACTACACCTCCGCACTTATTAGACTCACGCGAAATTATATTTACATCTAACAAAACTTCTACTCTACTATGACTGCTTCTTTTATGGCATAAAGTGGAATGATATTAATTTTTCGAACTGCCGATTTAAGTTTGCCATTTCTCGCGTCACAGATTTATGTTTTGCAGTTGCGTTAGTAATTTTAACCTTGTATTTATGTACCATTAGATTTCAAATTCGTATAGCAACTGTATTTTACAGTGACAATGGGTGATTGTCGAAATTGTCGACGCGCGAATCGGACGTCAATCATGCCGCGATCCGATGACTGATAAAAGAAAAATCCTTTGAAATAACCTGCGAATGATCAAAGCGAAGTACGTGACACCGAAATAAACTCCTGTTGAGTTAATTTTGTTCCTTAAAGGCGTGATGATTTCAATTTGAGCGATGCTTGCTCATAAAGTTCCCCTATAGTGTAGTGCTTATAATAAGTCTTTACATTCTACAGTATTGTAATTTATACCCTTGGTAAATATAATAAAACACACTACAGTACTTAAAAAAAATACTTGCCATCGTTCATAAAAAAATAAATATGAACCTTGTGTGCATTTGAGATCAAAAAGAAATTATTTAAACGGCTACAAAACACAAACTTACAATGAGTTCGAAAGTATTTTTTATATGACTAAGTGACAGGACGACATTTTTTCATTATTATATTAAGTGATGGAATGAAGAAGTTGTGCGCCTGATGGTAAGCGACACACCAGTTAATAATAGTTGCAGTGCCACTCAGAGCTTTAAATCGCAAAGATCTGAGGGGCATCTGCTCCGTCACCCTGAGACATAAGTTGACAAGTCACATGTGCCTATAATTTCACCAGCATCCTTACCCTTCAAAACCTGTTTGGCGGCAAAAATAGGTAAGGTAACTCTTTCACAAGGAGCTCTACTGCACATAAGTATGACATAAGTATGTTTGACATTTTCCCTTTGACTTACTCAGTATTTGTATGTACCAGTGGTTGTATAAAAAATAAATATAAAATGTTTCTTTATTTAAGTAATACACCCATTAATAAATTTAACATTATTAATTACATTACGTTACATAACCAATTAAATTGAATTTTGTTTACCGAATATTATAATTATTAATGAAGTAAATAATTAAGAATTACATTAAATTGAATTGAAATCACATTAGAAATAATAGTATAGCAAAAATTAATTTATTTAAATTTTAAAAATGGAATGGTCACTTACAAAGTAGCACGCATCGCATACTGTTCTTATAATTATATTGGCCGAATCGCTCACTCTCACAAGAAAAGACCAATATCTCTTCCGTGTTATGGCGAAAAAATCGTCTACTCTATTCACGGCAAACATGCCAGCCGCAGCATAAAGCAGAATAAATAAAAATTCTCACTTTAAAATAATACAAACCTGCCTGTAATTTCACCAGCACCCTTCAAATCCGAAACACAGTAGGTACTGCTCGCATTGCTGATAAATAGTTTTAGTGTATTCCTGTGTTTTAATTTTGTACTTTTAATATTATTATGAAGGTGATCTGTAGTAGAGCTCCTTGTGAAAGATGTTATTTTTTCTAACTTATTTTTAAATAGGTACTAATTGTAGATGGTGACAGAAAATAAGCTGTTTCAAACATTTAGTGGCGATTCCTATCCGAACACCAGAGCTCCTATAATATTTCGTAATGTAATTTAAAAAAGTTAGTTTACCACAGAGGAATACCATAGAGTAACTCCTTCAGGTTCAAGCCAGAATCTACAGTCTCTGCTGATAGTCAGTTTGAAGTTAATATACTAATTCAAACCACAATGTTCCACGAGAGGCATGTCTAGGTAGATATGCATCATTTTTCAGTAGCAGTAGAGCTTCTTGTAAAAGACTTCGTCGAGGGAATTACTGCCACCTTACCTATTTCTGCCGTCAAGCAGTAATGTTAGCATTACTGCGTTTCGATTTGGAAGGGATAAGGAGCTGCTGTAATTAAAATAAAATAAACAATGCCATAAAGACACACACTCATCCTATGTAAATGAATATATAAGGTAATTGGTATTGAATTAAAAATAGAATGAATATTATACATTATACAATATATGTATATATAATCTAATATAATAATATAAAAATATGATAAGATAAAATAAAATAATGTATTATATAATAATAATAATTTTTGATAATATGTTTGTTTGATAATGTGTTTAATAATATGTACAATTTTTCAAAAAAAAAAACTTTTTAATAATAATAAACAGTAACAATGTTTTTATCGATTACCTGCGAGACAGGCTTTGCCTAGTGCAGGAATCGTAGGAAATTCTCTGTACGCGATATACGCTACAATTGAGTTGTGTTACCTGGTTCTTTATCGTAACTAAATTGTAATGTGCCTGCACAAGTTCATTTGTAAAATAAATTATTTGTATTTGTATTTGTATTTAATTACAGGCACATGAAACTTGTCAACTTACGTCTTTGGGTGAAGGGCGCAGTGGCAATGCCCCTCAGATCTTTGCGAATTAAAGCTCTGAGTCGCATTGCAACTGTTATAGATAGGCGTGTCGTTTACCACCAGGCGCACGACTTGTTCGTCCCGTTACTTGGTATTATAAAAAAAGGAAAAAAGAAAAGGTACTACGGAGAAGTACTACCACCTTACCTATTTCTACTGCCAAGAGTGAGCATTACTGCGTTCCATATTTGAAGGGTAAAGGTCCTGGTGAAATTACAGACACATGGGACTTGTCTTGAGTCAGGGTGAAAGGCGCAGTGGCAGTGTCCCTCGGATCTTTCTATTAACAGCTCAAGGTGGCACTACAACTGCTATGAAACAACTACACGACTTGTTCATAAATCGTCACTTTGTATTATAAAAAAAATTAGATTCTTAATATTTTTTATCTTCAAAAAATACGAATGAGTTATAATCTACTTTGACAAGCGAGGTTGCAGTGGTGTCTGTCATCTAGTACATTATATAGTACGTCGATACAAGTATGTATGTTGCGTGGGAGTGTATAGTGATTTCCCGGGTGTCCGTGATGTTTGCCCGCTTACGAGTTGTTTAAAAACAACTCCTAGCTGTTGGCTCGCGTTTCAATCTGCTAGGGTTGTCACTTGAGGTTTTTAAAATTTAAAATCTAATCACATCATCCATTGACTTACAAATAAATGGACGACGGGTCTAATACCACGAAAAAAATGTCCCAAGTCAACCTATTTAAACGTAGTGACATTTCAAGGAATATGAAAAAGCTAAAACGTTGAATTTAAATTGTAATGTCATCGCAGTACTGTCTAATTTTGCTTACTTCGCTGTCAGTCGAACAAACGAAGACAAGGGCGTGAATGACCCTCTGTATACGATTTTAACGCTCTATAAGTTCGGACTTTTTAGCGCGGACCCGACGTCCGTATAATTGTAAGTCAATGGTAGTAATAGACAAATTGAATTGAATAAATAAATAAGAGATTAAATTAATTGGACAAGTTTGCTTAGTTTCATACATTTAATATGGTTAGATTTATAATTAGTCTGTCGCAAACTGACGTGACGGCTTGTACTGTGTGTATGAATCCGATACCGTTCTGACGCATCACGATACGACACGTCAGACAAGTGTAAACCCAGCTTTACTTTGTTGTTGTAATTTATTTGGCATATTCCTTTACTTCAAATTCAATTCTACTTTACATTATTTCGCTATGTCTTCTTCTACCTGTCCTTATCCCACGCTAGGTGGGGTCGGCACAACATGTATTTTTCTTCCACTCTCCCCTATCAGCCGTCATTTTTATGCTCACACCTTTCTTATCCATCTTTCACACAATCCATCCATCTTTTCTTTGGCCTTCCTTGTCCCTTATATCCCTCCACATTCATACCTAGCACTCTTCTCGTTTCTTCTCGGATGCTTCCCTCCGCATGACAAGTCCATACCACGCTAACCTATTACTCCTCATCTTTTCCGTCACAGTCGCCACTTTCAAACTTCCCCTGATGTACTTATTCCTTATCTTATCCTTTCTCGTCACTCCACACATCCATCTCAACATTCACATTTCCAATACATGCACAGTTCGTTCATCCTCTCTTTTCATCGCACAACATTCTGATCCATGCAACATGACAGGTCTAATCACGGTCTTGTAAATTTTCCCCTCTTAGCTTTCACCGATCTCAAATAGTGCCTGTGACCTGTCGCCATTTCACCCATCCTGCCCTTATTCTGTTCTTAACGTCGCGGTCATCTCAACGTCGTTCTGTATTAACGAACCGAGGTATCGAAAACCGGAACAGACTGGTTACTGGTGGTTAGGGATACACCATCTAAGGCAATATTGGCAAAACTGGAGGCACCGCCAAAGTCGAGGAAAAGCTGTTCGGTTTTTGACGGGCTAATCCTCAACCCGACACTCTCTTGTCTTACCTGCCATTTTGCCAGTCTGCTCTGGACCTCAAGTGCGTCCTCCCCGACATGTACAATATCGTTGGCGAACAGCATGCACCAGGGTGCCTCCTCCTGTATGTCCGATGTTAGAGCATCCATAATCAGGAAAAACAGATAGGGCTTAAAGCCGATCCTTGGTGCAAGCCCACAGCGATCTCACTCTCTCCTCTCATTCGTCTCGCAATCACTTTTTCCCAAACTTTCATACTATGCGACATGAGCTTTATTCCCGGATAGTTGTTACAGTTCTGTACATCATCCTTGTTTTTAAAAACGGGCACCAGCAAACTGTTGCACCATTCATCTGGGATCGCCTCTTGTAACAACTTATTAAAGAATACGTTCACTTCCACCCGTCCACATTATTTCGCCATGTATTAGACAGAATGTAAAATGACCGTCAAATTCTAGCTTAATAAGACAATACAGTAAGCAGACAAAGATCTGAGGGGCACATTTCATTTTTCGTTATGCAATTGCGCCCGTCACCCTGAGACACAGTTGACAAGTCCCATGTGCAAGTTTAATTTTCACCAGCACCTTTACCCTATAAAACTGAAGCGCAGTAATGCTCACATTACTGCTACGTCCATTAAAATATGTGGTAACATATCCACAGCAAGGAAGTTCTCTTTTACCAGCCCTGGTAAGCGAGGATCCCTGTTGACGTGTGTTTAAAACTGAGCAAATACCGCGACGGGCTGGCTCGAGTTTCGGGATCGATTTTAAAACAATATTCGGCGCGCCGGCGCAGGCGCCTACACGCAAACATGTATGGAAACACTCTATTCTCAAGATAGAATTCGAAAGAACACTGATGTATTTTCTTAAGGGTTCTGCAGTTTAAAAGTTACTACAATATTTTGATCAACGTTGTATTTATGAAGAAACGCGAAAGAGATCTCGCACTAGGGAAGGCGAAGACCAAAACAAGAGTGATGGCTTGTTGCAAAATCACAAAACGTATTGTCTGAACTTATCTTTCCTCACAACACAAATTTACTTACAATTACAGTTAAAACGAATTACATTTAACACATTCGTCGCCGGCTACAAATTTCAAAGATGTTCAAAAAAATTACATATTTTTTGGCTTTATGATCGTTTTTGGTCTCATTTGTATAATGTATATGAAGATTTTCACGATATTTCATTATTTAGCTCTATTTTGGTATTTTTTGCGCTGAGTGTTTCGTCTGTTGATCTTCCATTCGCATATCAGCCAGAAGACGTCCTCTGCAGAACATAGACCTTCCCAAAGATTTCAATACTAGTCTATCAGACGCGGCGTGCATCCATCAGTTACCCGCCGCCCTTACCAGGTCATCCGTGCATCTAATAGGGGGCCGTCACACCGAACGCCTTCCGGTTCGTGATCTCCATTCGTATTTTAAAAATTACTACAATATTTTGATCAACGTATTGAATGTGTATTTTTTAAATTCAATTTGAAATTAAAGCCCATTTTTTATATCATCTACGAATTTCACAAACGGAACCCAAAAGCCTTCCAGGAACGCGTCCAAGACTGAGCTCTCAAAAAACGATATGACATGACATGTTGTATAAACAGGATAAACTGAAATGATGACTCACGGTTTTCGATATCAAAAACACACGTTTTAGAACCCCTTACATTTTAATTCACATAACGTGTTATGGATTCGTCAATGCAATGTTTAAAATAATAAACAAAGTTGTATCTTTTTTATCGGATCCGAAATATTTTTCGGTTCAAAGATACACGTTTTGGAATCACTTGCATTTTTTTTATTCAATATTTTTTAATATCAAGTGACGGAACGAACAAGTCGTGCGCCTGATGGTAAGTACACGCCTGTCCATAACAGTTGCAGTGCCACTCAGAGCTTTAAATCGCAAAGATCTGAGAGGCACTGCCAGTACACCCGTCGCCCTGAGACATAATTTGACAAGTCCCATGTACCAGTAATTTCACAAGCTCAATTCTTACTTATAGTAGCTATGTATTCATCAATGCAATTTTCAACACGTCACGCGTTTTGAAAATAAATTTTTAAAATGAATATAAATCTAGTTCTTAGGTTTTCGCGATTGTTATCGCGATTGTATGTTGTTATATATATGTATGTCCGGATTTAAATCGCGTGTATTTGATTTTTCAAACACACCAACGTTTCGGGCCCTTTACAAGTCCCATAGTCACGGTTGGTTTGTTTGAAAAACAAATACACACGATTTAAATCCGGAAAAATAGTTTCATTTCCTAAATGTATATAAATTTATAAAAATATAAAAGAACAAAATACCAGTATCGTTAGGAACACCGTTTGTCTTTAGCATGCGACAAACATAACAAGTAAAATGACGTCTGTACTTTCATTTAAAATTTCTTTTCGCATGGTTATTTTGATTGCTCTTTTTCATTCTCGAATTAATTCTCGAAACAAAAAGTTCTCATTCAATCCATAAAGGGAGGGTAAAATGACACTGAATGCATTCCCTTGCACACGCTGCCGCCGGTTGCCGCCAGTCACCGGGGCACATACAACCCGCCAGTACTTATTGTTCTACACAAACGGCTAATTGATCCCGCCGGAAACACCGAGTGTCACCATGAATGCCTCCAAATGAGCATATAATAGCACCACAACACTAGAGCTCCAAAACGAATCATTACCACTATAATTTGCTGTCCACTAACAAAACACACGTGCAATCTACTATAATAGCAACGAAAAAAATAACTGAAAATACAAAGTTTGTCCTGCCAATTTAAGATTTTAATCGTAAAAATTATTTCAGTGAGTTTCGTCTACGGCGTGTTCGGTTTTTGGACTGTAAATGACATCGTGGGGATGAGTAAATAGGAATGCACAATGTCAGTGAAATAAAAGCCCGTATTGTTAAGAGGAAACGGAGCAAGGAAGCGAGATTATCAAAGAGACCGATTTGTAAGCCACACGAATATGATCAGCAAATTCGTTCAGTATGAAATTAGTTGGTTCGCGCGATTTTGTATGCGCATGCGATATCGTGTTACAATGATATATTTAAACGCGTTTAATCTTTTGTGATGGTGGATTTTCTTGTTCTTAGTTTGATGGTGGCACTTCACATGGCAACTTGATTTTGAGTATTTGATATATTTGGCAAACAATCACCATGTGTACATGGCATGTGTGGCAAAGTATTTGACTTCTTTGCCTATTCGACAAATACAGAAAACACCTATAGAACAAGCACGTAACGTATTTCTAAAGTTAAGTCATCTAATCTGCAATCGATCCTTGAAGATCTCTACCAGGGTACGTTTGGCATTTTGCTACGTGTTTTCGGTTCTTCTGTATGGCGTAGAGTCCTAGACCTTAATTCAAAATATGATCAACCAATTAGAAGCCTTTGAAATATGGGTCTACAGAAGAATTTTAAAAATATCATGGATGCGTAAGTATCCAATGAAAGAGTATTGCAGATGGTGAATAAGAAATTAGAGGTCTTGAGTACTGTCAGAAAAACGCAAACTTCAGTACCTTTGGTCATATAATGCGTAATGATAAATACGACCTACTCCTATTAATTACGCAAGGAAAGATACAGGAAAAGCGACCACCTTGAAGAAGGTAACCCTCATTATAGCCGACCACCAGAAGAGATGGGACCTCAAGAAGAAGAGGAAGAAGCAAACACCCAACGGTCGGCCACTATAATCAAACTTGGATGGCTGCCTATCCGTCGTAGAAGGGACTTTCGCCTTTTATCACTTCTGTACTCTGTTCTCTTTAATCCCACCTCCCCTCCTTACCTCAAAGATTGTTTCGTGTTTCATAGTACTTCTCTCAGTCGCACCTTACGGTCTTCTCTTACTCTTCCTTTAAACTGCCCTATCCATTCTTATAACTTCTATTCCACCTCCTTCAAGGTTAGAAGCATCAAGCTGTCGAATTCTCTGCCTGAATCGATCAGCCGTGCTAAGTCTGTGGAGTCTTTCAAAACTCTACTCAAAGCCCATTATCTTACACTCTAATTATTATTATTTTCTCCTATTCTTACCTGTTTTAGATCGTCTGTGTTCTTATTATTATAATCTATATAATCCTGCTTCATTTTGTGTAATGATATGTATTTTTTGTTATTTATTTAATTTATTTATTTATTACTATTATTTTGAATATCTGTTTTAGACTTTTTTTTTTCACTTGTGTATGCCCAATATGTGTTTTAAATACGAATTCTGTTGCACCCTCAATTAATTATTATCTCACAGTTTTTCCTGTAACCCGAAGTTTGTATGTAAGAGTTTGCTATATGGCAATAAGGCCGCCTGCTGTACCTGTCTTTTTATTTTTTGTACTGTTTTGTATTTGTCCTAGTGTGCAATAAAGAATATTTGTATTGTATTGTATTGTATAATCATATTCATTATTTTAACACCTTATTTGACACCATATATAAACAATCGTATGTCAGTAACAGCACGTTTGTCATACGTCAAATATTTTTCCAAGTACGACAAATATCCAATAGTGAATACAAGTACCCATGTCTTGAAACGGAAAAAATAAATGCTATGCCTTTATCAAACTTCACCTGTAACAGCCATTTTTTTATCGTGGTACAGTCAAAGTTAAATAAGATTTATTTCATAGGTAAGCAAATTACCTACACTTGAAATCGTCATACTGATTAAACTCTACTGCTTATTCGCAAGGCAGATTCCCCTGAGAAGAATGAGCATGAAATTCTAGGGGTTGCTCTTTGTAAATATGCATTTGAATACATTTATCATTACAATATTTAATTTAAACATCTTAGATCGAGAATACCTGAAAGAGCTAAACGGGTCACTATCACGGATTTTTGTCATCCAAGTACGCAGAAGTTATGTAATAACCTTTAGTATAAAGTTTTTGTTTCACAATAGTCTTAAACCTCGTAAATGGCAAATTTTGAATATCAATCGGAATCTTATTATAGAAGCGTATACATTACCCCTTAAATGAGTTTGAGACTTTATGAGAGCCACTATCAAGAACCGCTAGTTTATATTTGTAACATAAATAACATTTTCATAAATGTACTGTGACTTTAGTGTAAGAATGTCAATCTCTTTAAACTTATCTCTCATAGCATAGGTGGTAAGCAACAAAAGCGTGTTGCTGGAGACTTTCTTCCGTTTCAAAATTTAAAATTTATATTTTAGGCCATGGGAAAATCGATTATCTAAAATACATAGCCCACATAATATAATAATGATTATTTATTAAAATAAAAAATACTCGGAAAACAAGACAAAGTTACTATCGCATTTCTAATATTAGTTTGGATTAAGAAAGTCCTTATTGCGTTCCTATCGAACGTTTTCATTTTTTCGTCCTTACGATTGATATCAGAATAAATTAATCTCTTAACATACTACCCAATTATCGATACAAGGTGTCATTCTGACATACTAATTACAAACTCGTAATTTAAAGTAACCAATAATAAGTACAAGTGAACAAAGTAAACATTGTACGAGAAGCCATTTTTCAAGTCGATCTTGGCCCCTCCCCGCACATAAATTGCAACGTGTTAACCGGAAAGAGAGTGCAACAATAAAAAAGCTTTTGTTTAAATGTCGATGTTTCTTTAAATGTTATTTTATTTTAACCAATATCAAATGGTCTCTGACATACTAAATTTAGAATTCGTGACAGAGCTTTGATTATTAGAAAAGTTAAAATGTCGCGTTTTCTGCTCGAGCTAAAAATCTCTACTACCTCATTTATATTCTTTAACCCTGTCATAGGAACCCTCTCATACTTTTATCCGCACACTCCAGCCTTTTTAAGAGGAGTCTCGTTTTCGTCTGAAAACATTCTTCATGGCCGTCCTCTTCTAATGTCGCCTTCCACCTAAGCTCTATACTCTTTCGCCAATCTACTTCTATTCATCGGCACAGTTTTCTTTACATTTACCACTACATTCTCTTTCAAATCACATCCATTACGGATCACAGTATTCTTCACTCTGTCACAACTGTACATTACATATTTTTGTGAAGAACCGCTTTTGTCTATATTTTGTAACTGCAATTTATCCAAAACATAACTTGATACGATTTTCATAAAGCTGTAACAGTCAGAGATCATTTAACAACTGCTGGAGTACAAATGCAATGTCGAGGCATTCTTCATTACTTAAAACAAAATGGCCGTCTCCCTAACCTCTCCTAACCTGTAATTATGTAAGATGACTTCATTCCCTGTTAATTAAAAAAAGATTACACTTGTTTTTGCCATTCCACATGTTGGGACTCTTGGAAGTCATGATGAATTGCGGAATTTGTGAAAGGTCATTGAGTTATCAATTTTTATATTTGAGGGGAAAATAACGGTTTCAATTTTTTTTAATATCGGTTTAATTCGTAATTATGTTAGGCTGCTCTTGAGTCATGATTGCTTCCTTATCAAATTGAAAAATTGCGTTAAGGTAATGCTAATTAGAATCTTGAGAGAGGATAAATTGAAATAGGAGACCAGTTTTACAAAATGGGAAAAAAAAACTTATTTTGAAATGGTTCATCATGCACGGATATACCTACTTAGGTGTTTGTGGCGCCACCATGTTTAAATTAATAACTATTCTTCTTGATTTTTATGTTTATAAAATGAATAAAACAATTGTGTTATTTAAAATTCGAAATTCGTAAACCTCCATTAATATGAACTTTTGAGTAACCACAAAAAACAGAACACTAGAAATGATTATATGACAATCTATGTTTATACCTTTATTTTATAAAAAAGTTATTTCGTTCAAATACGAAGTTGCGAGGTTTTCTTCAACCGACGAAACCACTTTAAAATTGAAAACTAGTTCTTATTTATTACATTTTTTTAATGTATGAGACCATTGACTTACACATAAATGGACGACGGGTCTAATACAAAAACCACGAAAAAAATGTCCCAAATCAACCTATTCGAAATTTAAATTGTAATGTCATCGCAGTATCGCGCTGTCAGTAGAACAAATGAAGACTAAAGCGGAGTTTGGCGCTCTGTATACGATTTTAGCACCTTACAAGTGCGGACACTTTTTAGCGCGGACCCGACGTCCATATAATTGTAAGTCAATGTATGAGACACGTGTATAACGTAAGTCATGGCGATCCTAAAAAATTGTGTACGTTAACGTCCCTATTGTATACCCATGATGACGGATACAATTATTTGTTTAATAATATTATATTACTCTCTTTAGAGGAGACTCGTATCCATTTACGGAACTTATAAGCAATGATCGGAAAAAGGTACCTAATTACTTTTTCGAATTCCGGATTTCCGGATGAAAGAAACTGTTCTCTTTATTCTATTTATGAAGGTAAATAGCCGTACATGGGTAAGGCCGTCAAAAATGGCACATTTTTTCCAGCGGTAATTTAAATAAAAAGTATGAAAATAATCTGGTGTGAACATTTTCCTTTTAATATACGACATTTCTGCTAGTGATCCGAATTTATGAACATCTGTTATATATATATATAGTGTTTTTTAATTTAAATAAAATATTTTTAGAATGCGATCACAACGATTCTCATGAAACTAAAATCGTAAACAAATATTTTTTTGTCTTAAGTTCTACTAGCAAATGTCACCGTCAATGTGCGGTATCTAAAGCTACCGAGGTGCGGAGAGTGACCATTCTAGTTACTATTTTATTCTCTGTTTCGGTAAAACGTCAGTTACCTAGCTCATTTTTACATGGCACCATTAGAATTACTTTAAAATCTATTTCGACTTCCTAGGTCAGCCGTTTTATCCTACGATGCAGTAAAACCATTTCCGGAAATCCGGAATTCGAAACAGTAATCAATTAACATTTGGTGGTTTTAACAACTATGTTGCTCCTTGTAAGCATATCTATGCATGTATTTATATATATGGAACATCTTTTTCCGACCATTTCTTATAATATTACCCATATAGTCGTACAAAAGGATTAATTGCATCCTAGGTGTAACAATGCCACATCTGCAAAATGACAATTATTCAGGAGAGACGTTTAAAGATTCTACGAACAAAATTAGTCGATATTGTTTATATTTAAATATTTATATTACACAAAATATTTTTATTACACAAAATTGCTTTTTTGACACATCATCACTAAGTAAACTTGTTTTCATTCGGAATTTCATGTCTTATTGTCATCACAATGCCTTCTCACTCTCAACTTTAAAAGGCCACTGTATTTGTTCAGAAGCAAATCCGTATACAGAAAATTCCACTCCTTATCTTCCATTACATGAATGATTTGCAGAATAAACATCTAATGAGGGAGCCATAACTCCGAAACCTGTAATTTCTCAATATTGCCAATTGAAATTGTCATCCTTATTAGGAAATAGAGAGATAACTGCAAGCATGTTGTAAAAAAACTGGCGCCACCGAACGTGAGAATCCCAAAATATCCGAAACCACTTCGTTGATACCCGGTAATTTAATACTTACACTGTTTTTGCAAAGTTAAAGAGGAAGTATTACTTAACCGGTAATTTCAGATCTCTACCATTTTCATGTATCCGTGTTATTTATACAGAAACATCTAAAAATGAGGGGTATTTGAACATTGGCGGTATATCGACGTGTTTATTTAGGCCCACAGAATGTAATGGAGAAAAATATTTAGCCGTAGTCGCAAATGTTTTTACAGACAACAGGAGACTGTCAACTGTTTGGAATGTCCCCTTTCAAGATTATTAGCCCTCGAAGGGTTTTGTCAATGGTGTTTGAGGGATCATCGGTTGTGGTGAGTCCATTAATATTGTTATCATTGTTAACAATGGACTTTAAGTAACGATACTGTTAGGGGGTTTCGGAGAAAGGTTTTTCTCTAACTGGACTTCTGTTGTGTGGTATACACTTAGAATAATAACGCATAGAAACCTAGTCCGCACACGCTAAGTGAGGCCAATTGAAGCGCGCCCAATGGGCCTACTCGAGCGGGCGGGCCTTCAGTGCTCAAGGTCAACTTGCACCGCGAACAGATCAAGAATTTTAGCTAAAAATGACGAAATGTGCGGTAAATGAGTGTAAAAATACGTCAGACAAACATAAAATAGATACTAACATCACATTCCACAAGCAAGTAACTCGTTTCAACTTGTATTTTTATATAAATATACACTAAAACCGAAAATTAACCTACTACTAAAACTAGCCTACATTAATTTGATTTTTGCCTCACTTGTGACAGTTCGTTTGATATGAAACTATCATTCTATGCGTTATTATTCTAAGGGTATACAATACAAAAATTACGCTGTTATTAAATTCCTACGAAAGTGATATCTGTAATGCGCGTGTTAAAAGCAAAGGTTGTCAAGTTGAAAGTGGCCGAAAGGTTGCCATGCTGGACTGTCACGCAAAGGTCCCGGGTTCGATTCCGAGGCCAGGAGAAATATTTGTATTACATTTATGGTCTATGTTTGTGTCTGTGGCATCCGCTATACGTTTCTCTAGTGCTAAGAGTATGAGCTAAGAGCTAAGGACTCTTCGTGAAAGCGTTTCTCCAGAGAAGTACTACCCCTTACGTATTTCTGCCGCCAAGCAGTAATGTACGGTTTACTGTGTTCCAATTTTGAAGGACAAGGGTGCTGGTGAAATTACAGACACATAGAACTTGTCAACTTATGTCTCAGGGTGACAGACGCAGTAGCAGTGTCCCACTAATCTTTACAATTTAAAGCTCTGAGTGGCACTGCAACTATTATGGACAGGTGTGTCGCTTACTACCAGACTTGTTTGTCTCGTCACTAAAATAAAAAAATATGTAAAAAAATGAAACTTTTTTTCCGGATTTAAATCGCGTATATTTGTTTTTCTTATATGTGAGTTATACATATATATTTGAAATCAGAAAAAAAAATCGGGATTTATATTCTAAGAGTCGTGATGCTACGTCGCCATTTTTTACGACACACACATATGGAAAAATGCTATATTATCGTCTATTCAAGATTGCTTTTCAGCGTCAATATGGATTCTTCGTTATTGCCGTACAGTATTAGATATTATGTTGTGTACAATTATAACATGATGCTCGTCGTATTCGTTCCCCGGATCCGCGCTCTAATTTAGACGTGTTGACACTGTATTTACCAGTTCATTACAGACGACATTCTAACTATCACGTATCCGACCCCGTCCAGATCACATTACAGGAGTCATTGTAAGGTATAAGAAGCAGCGTTTTGTTTAACCTTTCCCTGTGTTTCATAGTATTTAATTCATCATCATCAAGGCGGCCGTTTTGTTATCCAATCTTGGATGTAGGCCTCTTTGCTCTTCTTCTGCTCTTGGCGATCTTGTGCCCGACTTATCCAGTCCCAACTTCTGTGTCGTCGAATCTCATCTATCCAGCGCTGCGGTGGGGTAACCTATCACAAACTCGATTTTGTTTCCGAAATAAGGTTTGTTTGAAATTTCAATTCGAAAACCGAATTGTAACGAAACCGTTGTTCTTTCAGGATAATAACGCACGCACACACTCAACATAGCCCCGCACTAGGGAAACCCTGTGTCGCGGGTGCCATGGACACACATAGATAACCACAAATTACACCCAAACTCACGAGATAAATAATTGTAGGCCATACAACTATTTCTCCCGGCCCGGGAATCGAACCTGGGACCTCTGCGTGGCAGTCCGGCATGGTAACCGTTCGGCTACGGAAGCAGTTATAGGATATATAGGATATGTTGGATGTTTATCGCAAAGATACGATTAGGTTTAGTTAGGTTAGGTTTAAAAGAAAAAACATTTTCATCTCTACATAACTTTCGAGATTATGAAAATTCAAACAAACGTTATTTCTGGAAAATGTTATTTCGCACTATTTATAGGTAACCCTGTGGTCTGCGTCGCCCTCTGATGTCCGCTCTGGGTCTCCACTCAAGTCTTCGCCTTGTCCAGCGCCTCTCATCCATCCTCGCAATGTGTCCCGCCTATTTGTTCCCAACTTGTCTTCGCTACGTCAACCATGACATCTTTATCTTTGGTCCTATTTCGGATCCAAGCGTTACTTTTTCGTAAATCAAAAACCATAAAAAAAATTCTCAAACAACTCGAGAAACCCGGGAAATCGGGCTCGGGAATTCCCGACGCTCGAGAAAAAAATATGTCGAGAAATCAGACACCCTAGCACTGCCAATTTACCTATTTTTTTCTCTTTATCTATTCTCACTTGATGGAAAGTGACGATAAGGTCGACGATGTAACATGCACACCTAAAGATTCACATATATATTCACTCATGTGATAAAATTACCTTTGACATGATGATCACAGAAAATAATAAAAACTTAACCACCTTTCTTAACTTACGCCTCAAACATTTCACCCTGCGCACACGCATTGAGACAGGCCAACTGTCGACGAGCGCCGGCGCCATGCCATCCTGACAGCTCACGTTTGCTTTCAAGGCAAAAAGACTTTAGGGATGAAAGACATGTGACGTGAGGAACCAAATTACACCGTATGATCTATGTCTAATTTATTTCCTATGGGAAGATTCGATTTCATTAATAAAACCTTGAGAAGATTCATTTGGCCTTCAGTCGTAATTTATTTGCGTTCGAACGATATTCAGTTTCAATAAAAAGACCTAAAGTTCATGAAAATAACGTTGATATTTTATGCCCTCGTCTCATCCTACCGCATCTGACTTTTTTTATAACACCGCTTTGGGATTTCAGTTTGCGCGGTACTTGTTTAAAATTGTACTTAATATGTCGTCGTCATCATCATCAGCATATCAGCCGGAAGACGTCCACAGCTGAACATCGGCCTCCCCCTAAGATTTCCAGACTAGCCGGTCGGACGCGACGTTGATCCATCGGTTAATCGCCGCCCTTATTAGGTCATACGTCTAGGTCCCATCTATTAGGGGGCCGTCTCACTGAACGCCTTCCGGTTCGTGGTCTCCATACGAGAACCTTTCAGCCCCAAAAGCCGTCAATTCTACGAGCTATGTGCCCTGCCCATTGCCACTTCAACTTGCTAATTCTTTGAGCTATGTCGGTGACTTCTTCTACGGATCTCCTCATTTCTGATTCGATCATGTAGGGAAATGCCACACATATCGCTCCATAGCTCGTTGAGTGACTATAATTTCTTTTATGAGGTCCATACTAAGTGACCGCGTCTCAGAGCCGTAGGTCATCGCTGGCAACACTGCTCGAAGATTTTTGTCTTCAAAGACTACGGTATTACAGTGTCTTAGTTATAATAAATAAGTAAAACCTACAACTCTTTACATTCTACCATATTGTAATTATCTCTTGATAGAATCGAAGTAGTGCAGCAATAGTTAGTCTTTGCTTTTTTCAACACTATTTAAAAAGCGCGTTCTTAATATGTCTTCTTCTAATAAAGTTACAACTGAATAGTTTAAGGGTATTCCTGTGTTTTACTTTTATGCTGTTTATTCTGATTAGGGTCACTTACATTAGCAGTAGAACTTCTTGTGGAAGGGTTCGTCCAGAGAAGTACCATCACCATACCTAATGTGAGTATTACTACGTTCATTTTAGAAGGGTACCTAAGGTTTATTACAACACAGATTAAAAACATTACGATGTTCAGAGGTTATTTCTTATATTTTTAATTATAATAAAAATAATCTGGTATAATAAATCCACATAAAAACCTATTAGATAGTAATTTTACATTAAGACTATGTTTTTTTATTTTTACAATATAGGTTAAGCAGGTGTCAATATTTTTCGTTCCAGAGCCGATTGTCACAAAACCAGTTTACGAGCTAAATAAATTAAGTTTATTTATCAGAATTTTTATTTAATGCTGATAATCGAATAAAACCCACATATTTGGTATTGTAAAGCCACATAATGATCACAAGTTAACAGTGGTTTTTAATCACATTAAAGTCATAACCAATGGTCGGAATAAGGTGTTCCATATACATAGACATATGTATAAATTTAGCTACAAAGAGTAATAAAGAGTTGTTAAAACCACCAAATTTTAATTCATTGCTTTTCGGAAGTGGTTTTACTGCATCGTAGGACAAAACTACTCATCTAGGAAGTCAATGTTGGATTTTATAGTCATTCTAGTGGTGCCATATAAAAAAAATGCAGTCTATAACTGAGCTTTTATTATAGTAAAGGCGCTTGGCGGAAGAAGTAAGTATGGTGGCAGTCCCTGAACGAACTCTTTCGATATATTGGCACCTAAAGTTTTATTTAAAAAAAAATTACGCTGATTTCACTTAACAAGTAAACTGAAACTAATTAAGATAATAAAAAACCGAATAGATGGGGTTGCAGATCTTGTTTCACTGATCCCAGACATGTCAATAACTCAATTTCGTTAAAAATGCGATTATGTTACTTATGATAAGGATAGCAGTACTGCTGAGAGGTCAACCTTGTCTCAAGCCGACGGGTGCAGTGGCCGAGCCTCTCAGATCTTTGCGATTTAATGTCGCTTACCACCAAGACGCACGACTTGTCCGTCCAGTCGCTTGGTATCATAATTGCAACTTACTTACTAACTTACTTTTAATTACATCTACTTGCCAAGTTTTATTGAAATCGGTTACCGGAAAGTGCGCGATATCGGATTCATCGCCTAGTTTGCCTCTCTTAGGGTGGAACATTTTATTGAAATAAATGGGACCAATACTGAGGTGGGTACCTTCTTTCCAACAAAAAAGAATCATCGAAATCGGTTCTCAAGTGTCTCCTCCTTTTTTTGAACTCGGTTAAAAAAACTGTAAATAAATATTACAATAAGAAAACAGAAGCATTGCTTTAAATAAATGATTTCTTTATGGATACTTTTTAAAATAAACGATCCTTCAAAGTTACGTTGCATTGTTCCAAAGACAATTAAAATATGAAGTAGAATCCCGCTGTCACACATCACACGCGTCAAGGGGGCGCCATTCTCAGGCCAGGGGGCGCCACCGAGGGGGCGATCCAACCCGTTCCCGCTTATTAACTTACCAAAACCAACAATCGTGATTAAATCGCGCGTGAACTAATAAAATAATAAGACTTGCGCTCTATCGCTTGATGGTGCGCTTGGCTTACATGGCGTCATTGTTGAGATTTATGGATAGT
>NW_020653850.1:2490365-2559383 GCF_003589595.1 Hyposmocoma kahamanoa
ATGTTGGTTCCATTTAAATTTGAAGAAAATATTCCACCTTTAAGGGTGGCAAACTAGGGGTTGAATCCGGTTTCGCGCACTTTTCTTTAACCAATTGCAATAAAACTTGGTAAACAGAGTAATTCCACGAACTTTTGAGGTCAGTTTTTTGTATAAAAAAGTTATTTGATAGTTGTTTTGCCGGTGTTTGATTTCTCAGGATTGTAAGCACCTCAGACGAATTTCCCTCTGCCACGGCCTAGCAGCCTATTCCCTGCTTTCCTGCTGTCTTTTTAGATAGATTATTTAAGCTGTTATTTCTACCAATTTGGGTCGCGTTTTCAATGCTAACAGTCAGCTGATCTCTTCTGGATTGTGTTTAGACAATTACGTAAAACGCAACTGGAGGACTCAAGAAAAAAAAACAGTTCTTCTGTCTACACCTTAGAATAATAACGCATAGAATGATAGTTTCATATCAAACGAACTGTCACAAATGAGGCAAAAATCAAATTCATGTAGGCTAGTTTTAGTAGTAGGTTAATTTTCGGTTTTAGTGTATATTTATATAAAAATACAAGTTGAAACGCGTTACATCCTTGTGGAATGTGATGTTAGTATCTATTTTATGTTTGTCTGACGCATTTTTACACTCATTTACCACACATTTCGCCATTTTTAGCTAAAATTCTTGATCTGTTCGCGGCGCAAGTTGACCTTGAGAACTGAAGGCCCGCCCGCTCGTGTAGGCCCTTTTGGCGCGCTTCAATTTGCCTCACTTAGCGTGTGCGGACTAGGTTTCTATGCGTTATTATTCTAAGGTCTAGATTATTAAAATTAATAGGAAATGTTCACTGAGAACTTCCTCCTTTATTTTGAAGTTGGTTAATAAAATATTCGAGCACGTCTACAACGACCGCATATAACCCTTGCGCCGTGCAAACCGGTCGGTTGCGCGGGGGGAGCGCAAATTTCATTACAATTAGCCGTGACATCGTATGAATAATTCATCCAACATCCACAAACGAAGGGTTACGTAGTGCGGGCAGATGACCAGTTTGCTCTGTTTGCCAGTTGCCGCTGATTACGCGTTGCTTTAGATTCTGTTAATTGACGTTTGGATTTGACTAATTTCCGTCGTTACCATTGGCGTTCTCGTGTTTTTTCTGTAGTTTCATAATTTTCATTCGCACATTTTTCTTCTCGTCTCTAGCGACATTTTTTTTAATCCCTTGATGTTTCTATGACCTATTTATAATTTTTTTGTGAATATACTCCTCTGGTTTGTTATTAATATTGATACAAAGATCAAATAAAACGCCTCTGTGGCCGAACGGGTTCGATTCCCGGGCCGGGAGAAATATTTGTATGGCCTACATCTATTTCTCTCATGAATTTGGCTGCAATTTGTGTGCAGAAAAACAAACACAAAAAATCCTTCAATCTGACTGTACTCGAACCAGCGTCAGTTGCTACACCGGGGACACCGCTCTTACCAACTCAGTCGTAATAGAGCTTCTTGTGAAAGAATTCGTCCAGAGAAACTTACCTATTACTACCGCCAAGCCGTAATGTGTTGTCATGTTTTTCGCCTATAGCATATTCATCTCTATTTTCCCATCATTAAGGTACAAATATGTGTTATTCAAATACGGAATCGCCAGAGTCGACGCGCGAATTCGCCTTCCCCTTTTTGTAGTTGAAAACGACACACGCGACGATTCGACTGTGCGCCAGTGTCAGTTGAGCCTAGGCCTCAGGGTTACGGGTGCAGTGGCTGTGTGAATTCTTTGCGATATAAAGCTCTAAGTGGCGCTGCAACTGTCATGGATAGGCGTGTCACTTACCACCAGGTGGATGACTTGTTCGTCCTGTCACTTGTAAAAAAATATTGTTTTTTTTATAATACGATACTACGCTTGTTACACATGGGAAATGAAGTTTGACAAACCCCAGGTCCTTGTAAAAGAAGTCCGTTATCTACCCAGGATGCTGTGAGAGGCCTTTGAAATTTAAAAACATCCTAATTTCAACAGGGAAGATGGTTTCTCCGTACCACCAGTTTGGGATCTAGTATTTCCTCTGACGAAAAATCCCAAACAGA
Organism: Hyposmocoma kahamanoa; assembly: GCF_003589595.1. Lineage (NCBI taxonomy): Eukaryota > Metazoa > Arthropoda > Insecta > Lepidoptera > Cosmopterigidae > Hyposmocoma > Hyposmocoma kahamanoa. The sequence goes on from NW_020653850.1 coordinate 2,492,449, forward strand.
CATAAGACTGCACTAATAATTAATATTTTTTCATTTATTCTAATTTTCATTATTATTTAATAATAAATTTACCTTAATAAAAATTCATAATGTTAAAATAAAATTATTTGTAAAACATAATGTAGCGTAAATTGGAATGTTTCTTTGTAATATTAAAAATATGGTATTTAATTAATAACTTTTGTAACTACATATGTAGGTATAGTAAAAAAGTAGGGTGGTATGCATTAATATAAGATATAACTGGTTGATGACTGTACCACCTCAGTCCACCGTGACCATGAGACCTGTAAAGGGCCCGAAACATTGGTTTGTTTGAAAAAACAAATACCTATAGGTAGGTACGCGATTTAAATCCGGAAAAATACTTCCTATGAAAATAAGTAGTGAAATTCTTTAATTGATAGTTATTCTTACAGTAAGTTCGTTAATTTGAAGGTTCAAGTCTTGTTTATTCAATTTTGAATCAAGTTTTGGGTCGAGTGTTCATTATTTTCAATAATTTTATTTCATCTGTTGTCTTCTTCGGACGCCGTTTATGTCATTTGTACGACAACAAGCCGGAACCGGTATTATTTTCTTATGATGTCAAGTACGATTAAGCCGTGCACCTGAAGGTAAGCGACACGTTTACCCATAACAGTTGCAGTGTCATAATGTATTTTTCATGATGCTATGTTCATTTGTCTTTTTTAATTAATATTAGTATTTGTAACCTAAATTACACAATTTCAACGTCACCAAAAACTATTATAACTTAAATTTCGAAACAATCACATTATAAGAAACTACACCTAGTAAATTAAGGTAAAACCCCCATGCCCCACTTTTTGAAAGGGCCTCCTAATTTAAAAAATATTAGTTTACCATGAATAATTCCTATAGATATGCCTAACTAGTTTAATCTTTTACATTACATTAAGACTTGATTTTATCCAATATTTACTGATTTTGAAGAAAATTACTTTTAGCAAACCTATTTTTTTGAGGAGGAGGACGCCACACAATAAAAAAACTAAGAAGGATAGATTTAGGATAAAATAGTAAAATTGATAATAAAATGTTATTTTTTGTAATCTTTAATATATTGTACATACATATTACATCTTTAATAATAAACATATACGTATTTAAAGTTTACTACTAGGCGCTTCACTTCGCATTTTTGTAGCTTTGAAAACATTCTATACAAAAATGTTCACAGTTTGAACTGTGAATAATTTGTCTTTTTGGTAGTTTTACTAACTTTTAAACTATTACCATTTACATGTCTTTTTCACTAAAATAATGTATATTTTTATTTTCTTTTCCTTAAGGGAAAGGACAAGACAAGAAAGGGCAAACCAAGGACACCTATACCGCGAAAAAACGAGGTGACTATACTATTCGATATGGACAGATGCGCTTTTATTATTTAACTAAGCTATATACAAAAGAGCGATTATTGACACCTAGGAGCACAGTTAATGAACCAGTGTATAGTTATAATAAAAAATAAAACGGAATTTATTATAACTTACAAAAATATGCGACAGTAAAGACTTGCATCTGAAATTTTGAACCGTTTGTCGTGTTCGTCGCGGAGATAAACGTATGCACAAGCCAAACGCGTCTATTCCACACGAAGCCCTGCAGGAACTTTGATGAGTGGTGTCTATACTCCAACTAATTATTCTTTGATGCGATTTGGGGAAGTTTTGAAAACCAGGCACCTATTCCACTACAGCATCTATCCCGGTTTTACCCTATAAGAGAAAAGCCATATACACATAAGTAATTACTTGCAGACCTACCTACTTATGAGTAAAACAAGTTATACACATCTCTACCTACAAGGTAACAACACACAGCCACTATTCAAAATAATTCTCTAACGTTAACACTCGAAGCGAAGCCACAAGAAATTCTTATCTATAGCATTTCCAAATCCCCATCTCGACAGATCGTAACAATAGATACAGACGGGGTGTGTACAATGTCGTTTTGTATAACAATACAAACTTTCCTTTTGCCGTTATAAAAACACTGCGTTTTACAAAATTGAACTTTATTTTTATAATGAGAAAATTCATACGTAATTTCAAAAACGGGATATACGTTTTTTAAACACAATTTTAAATTTGCTCTCCAACAAAAATAACAGTTGCTTTTACGGTGTAGTAATAAGACTGATTTAAAAGAAACCGGCTTTTATTTAGTGTTAAATAAAGCTTGTATTCATTGTAATATTCGGGAGGGGGTTATCGCAGTTGTGTGTCCATCTATTTACTAATGACTTCCGGCGTCAGGTGTATTAACTCCCCTTCAATGATTTTTTTGTTACGTGAAAGAAGAACAGTTTTTTATGTTAACACCCCTGGGGTAAAATAGGAAGAAATGATTCTTGGGCTATTTATTATTCTATAAATACTATTTTATACTTTCCTTGCTTTGGCAATTTTTTTATTACTTAAAACTAACTAGTAAATATTAGGTAAATTCAAAAATAAAAAAAATTAAAAATGTCATAAAAAGATTAGATTTAAAAAAAAAGCAATTACGAGTACTAGAGTCCGGTTATTATTTACCTAGTACGTATTGAATATTTTTAATTTATACAGAGAACATAGAGGCTTAAGTGAGGTAAAACTATAACTAACTAGGTATGTTAAAGATGTTCTTAGAAAAAGATCATATCAAAAGTATCAAGAATGCGTGATCAAAAATACTACCTAATGCTAATGGAGGAAGCAAAAGAGGTGTGACATGGGCTTATTTGTGGAAATCCATAGTCTTACACCAGTAACAGACTACGCATCTCATCTTTCATTAATATTTGTATGTTAAGCAATAGATTTTTATTGTCGGTTTTCTAACAAAAATAAAAAGCTTTACTTCTCAACAAAAATGTATACAAATAAGTTTACAACCGGGTCTTCTTTACATACACATTCTACATAGCTAAACAATCCGTATTATACAAATTTTGATCCAATCATATCAATTACCATTCCCTATCACGCAATTGTAACACCTAACACAGAACATCACAGACTAATATCCTAAAGCAATATACAAAAAGCTAGGGGTATCGCTTACACAAACTTTTTCGTCACAAGACTGTTCGGTAATACGAATAAGGTTCATTATGCTTTGTGTATTGTTAAGAAGAAGTAGGGTATCAGTTACAGGATTGGCTGGCACCGACCCCGCCCAGTAGGGCAGATCCATTACACGCACACCTAAAGTCCTCCCACGACGTTCACTGACATATAACGGAATGTAATCGATACGGTAACAGCTACATAGCGTCTAATGGATCGCATCTCTATAGGTATTCTAGATTTGAAACGTGGAAAAATTGAAAAATTTAAATTTAGAAAATTGGAATTCGATTTTTAGGGTAAACTTGTATACTTGTTGTCATGTATTAATGTCAAATTATAACATTTTTTTGTTCCGTTATTTAATTATTACCTCAGGGTGAATATTAGTGGCCCAAAACTGTATCTTGAAGTAAATCATAAGCGCAACAAGCTTATATGTAGCAGGAATCTATAAAATAAATACAATTTAAGCAAGAAAAAGAGTTAAAAGTTGTTAAGATTTTGCACTTTACCGACGGCAAACTCTACCACTTTAATAATGCTCAAGTAAACGTTGATACGTGATATTTTATTACTAAAGGTATTTATACTTACTTTACCCACTGCTCTAATGTAATGGAAACGGAAGTTATCCCCTTGTGGTTTTAAATTAATATTTCCAAAATAATTTATAGTCCCGTTTAGATTATTATCTTTAGAGTCCCTTGTGTTGTGGTTTCCGTCAGTATTATAATAATAGATTTAAGTAATTCCTATTTAGATACGTCTGTAAGGATCAAATCATTAATTATTCATGACAAAGGGATTACGTATTTAATTTTAACACATTTAGAGGATCTATTCACACAACACAACCAACAATAGTACAAAAATGAATAAACTACATTGCCACTGTATGGTTTCTTTCTCTTATAAAAGTAATAATTTCAATAATAACATCTGTCCGTAAAAAAATCTCCATACACAATAACTTGTAATTTATAAAAATATAACTCACAAGTATCCTAATTAAATATTCAATGCATCATAACTCAACATAACGGAGTCACGAACGGTCCAGTTGAAATAACACACAGCATCCTGATTGTTTTGATAGCATCCCGTTTGTCCAACAACTGGTCATGCTACCTCACGGAGACGTGACCACAGACAATGCAGACACTGGCCACTCCAGTCCAAGTGGCCAGTTACTAAAGAATGCCGCTTATTTTTGGTAAGTATCAATAACTTTTGTTTGTAGTTTGTTCAGCTGTCCTATTTTAGTGGAATGATATAAATGACGTTGTTTAAATTTGAAAATGTTGATATATTTTTTAATTGTGTTAATATACCTATTGCATATTAAAAAAAAGGTTATCTAATTTTAATTTATAAAAATGTTGAGACAGTGCAGGGTAAAACTTCCAATTTATACACTACTTTCTTAAAGATGAAAATAGGGTTGATTAGATAATATTAGAGCAGAATAAAGTAAATCAGCGTCACAGCCTTGTCCCGGCGGTGACATTAGCTGAGTGGATCCTATTACATACGCCACATGACATCTACTTAGTTTTTTTTAATTTATTAAGGCTTTGGCAAAGCCATCAACCTAAACATGAAGTTTAATTATGTTTCTATAAATATGGCCGCCACAAAGAGGATATAGGCAATTTGAGGCGGCGCGGCGTGTTTGGATTGACTCGGGGTTTCTTAAAACGGGCCGATACGTGTATTTTAGTTCGAGATTCGTATAATTTCGCGTTTTAATCTTCGATTAAGGCACAATAGCACTATCCTATTCCACTTTAAACTAGATTTCACAAAATAATTGAAAGTCAAAATAAAAACGACACTTTTCCCTCCAAAAGGTCCAGAGCGAATGAGACATCTACTTAGTACAACAATAGTGTTGATCAGCTTTGTAGTTGCATAATTGTTTATTGCTAAGATTTTATTTTTAATTAATTTTATTTCGTTTTCTTTTTTGTTATTCATTTTCTGTTTGTTTTAATTTAGTTTGTTTTAGTTTTAATTTAGTTCTGTTTAATTTTTATTTTTTTTTACTTTTTATTTTTTACTATATATTAGTATTATTGTGTTGTAGTGTTATGTAATAAATGTATTCTATTCTATTCTATTCTAAATAATGTTTATCAAAATAAGTATAAAGTAACTAAAGTTACGTGAAGAACCACTTGTTATCCGTATTGTAAACGTAATATCAACACCCAGACACGTAATTTGAGCTACTTTGAATTTTTTCAGTGCTAGAATACAAAAATATGTCGGAGAAAAAGATTTCACCGTTTTCAATTTCAAATTCAAATTCAAACTTTTTTTATCTTGGAGCATTTAATACTAAAAATGCAATTTGGCTCTAATTACTTACCTATGCGTCTGGGAGTGCCTTTTTTATGATACCAACTTTTGTGACGGGAACAAGACGTCAGGTTTTAGTGCCATTCAGAGTTTTAAATCACTAAGATCCGAGTTGCACATCCACTGCGTCCGTCACTTCGAGACATAAATTGACAAGTCCCATGTGCCTGTAATTTCACAAGCACCCTTACTCTTAAAAACCGAATCGCAGTAATGGCGGTAAAAATAAATAAGATGGCAGTACTTCCCGAGACAAACTCATTCACAAGGAGCTCTACTGCTACTAATATAGTAAGAAGATAACCTATAATGCGAACTCAGGATATCCTGTTGTTATTTCGCACAACTTAACCCATCCCTATCTAGTTCTAAACACTATAGACTGCTTAAGTTATTTCATACGCCGTGCTATGGTAATAGCTAATAATAGCAACAGTGGCAAAACAACAGTGTTATTTATTTGTCCGTTGTAGCACGGAAGCCGCTAGTTTCCGCCGCAGACAGGCTTATCTACGCGAATTATGGAGTGCCTGCAAAGAGAAATATGACGTTGGTTACTGCCATCCAGTATTTACACCTTTATTTATTAAAATTCAAGATACAGTACGTCGCGTTGATAACAAAGTGAATTGTAAATACTGCGAAAAAAAGAATCAATGCAATTAAATAAACTGTATAAAACTAATATTATTATATTTGTTTTATACGAAATATACTTTAATCATATTTGGCATATTTGACTGGTATACATGATTGGTGCCATGCGTTATCATTTTTGTTACAAATCTGTTTTGATCATGTAGAGTTTAATTGTTTTTGTAATTGCTAGACGTTACTAACTTTTAAGCAAATAGTGCATGAGTTGACGCGTTACTGGTCTTGAATGGTCGTTTTTGCGTCAGCAGAAGAACTATTAAATAATTCTCTTTTCACAGTCTACAAATGCATGCAAACATTATTAAACAAGACTTTACTAACAAATTGCTATTACATTAACATGCAAGTAGGTAAATAAGTGTAGATGATTTCATAAAATTATAAAGAATTGAGTCGTTTTTCATAAGCTCGTATAATCTTCGATTTAAAAGGCATTCTTTTCATGTAAAGCTCTTCAAATTTGACTGTAAGTATAATTGATTTGACCTGCAATGACATGAATTTATTATATTATTATTATTTTTTTTACTTCTGCATGACATGACAATAGCTTACAACTACTTGTAATATGTATAACTAATAACTATAGCTACATTACTAGAATTAACTTCAGATTTATAAAATTTATATAAAAATGAAAGAGATTCGTAATGTATTATATATTATATTGACTATGTATTGAAATAAAATTAGAACTTTAACTGTTTTGTGCATGTCTACTGACATTATTTGTAATTTAATCAATTTAATTCAATCTCTATAAGTATAATTTTGCATGCCAAATGTGGTAAAATATGAGCTCTATTTCTTTACTGTGTTCCATCTTTTGTTCACCATATTTTAAGCAAATAAATGTTCATTTTCATTTAATCGTCTCAATTTTTTGTACAACGTATCATCCCTCGGTATCCGATCGAGCAATGTTATTCCTAATATTGCACTTGCCATTGCCATTGAAATAAATATAGTGTACATTTTCAGAATCGCACAGCGGATTCTGAAAATGTACACTATATTTATTTCAAGTCCAATATACAACTGAAAATTAATCAAAACCAGTGTCTGTCGGCAGATGCTCGAGTGTCGAGGTGACAAGCAGGTGCCCATCTCCAAAGTGGCTTCGTTACTCAACGCTTCGCGCGACGCCAATTATACTTCGTGAGTTTCTTTAAGGTTCTTGGTCCGTAACGAAAAGGTAGTGGCCCACTCTTGAGATCACGATTGGGATTTGTCTTTATTTTTTTTAATTAATGTAAATTCGTTAAAGTAACATTTACCCAAAACGCTATACAAATTTAAATTAGCAAGTAAGTACTAATCAAATTAAGAACGAAACAAAATACTTCCGTGTGTTACGCCCCCAAAATCTGTCTATGCGTGACGTATTGGTGCACTGTGAACATTGTGAATCTAGAAACAGCAGATGGGATTGATAGGTACCTACGCACATTTTTGTTTTTAATTTTTATTTTTCTTTATTGTTATTTTTCTTGCATTTTAAATGAGTCACGTTAGCGTAATTATTAATATTATTTGTTGTTTGTATTCTTCTTTATTGTCATTTGTTTCGTTTGTAACTTTTAATAGCCGGTGTACGGTTAAACAAATGGTTTTGTTAAGTTTTTTCTTTTAGTTACCTATTTCTTAATAAATAAATAAATCATCAATGTCCACGCGTTACCACCTTGAAGGGTATATATTTTTATTATGAACGAAAGGTGTTCAAAAAAATACGAGAAGGGGCTAGCTAAAATATCCGTTTACAAACAAAACTGTCTTGAGACCGTGAAGGCTTCAACTTTGTTGACCGCACTTATACTTATTGTAATATTTACACTATTCGGAAAAACCGTGCAGAAAAATACGTTTCGATAATTATTCGCAAGTTAAATAAAACCAGCATAAAGAAAATCGTTATACAATCATTCACAAACCCGCTGAAACCAATGAACTATTGAGACTTAATCATATTATTAACTTATGTACTCTTCGGAAGAGTGAATAGAACAGAATGCAGATGTAAATTAATTGCGGAGTGCGAGCAACAAGCTACGCGGTTCATTACCAGCGGGTGACGATGGCATGGCAGCGGCATTCGTACAAATTGACTTCGTTAGTCGCTCGTGGATATTCGCCTTTCAAAGGGTGTTTTGCAATCTAGCATGCTGTTATTTTGTAAAATACCAGTTGTCGAATTTTTTTACGATCTTGCACGCGGCAGCTGTTATTGAACAAAATAACATTAATTAATACATGTCATGACAACCAATTTACCCTTCGAAAATACGAATTCGATTTTTAAATTGAGTTCGAATTTCCGAAGATTTAATTTTTTTTCTAATAATCTTTTTATAATTTTTAAATTCGGAATGCCTACCTAGAGATGTGTCCATTATATACACATGTAGCTCTTATCGTATCGATTACAATCCGTTATTTGTCAATGAAGGTCTTGGGAGGGCTTTAGGTGTGAGTGTAATGTAAGATAATGTATCTTATACATACACGTACTCACACCCTACTATTAAGCTGCAATTTTGACATTGTGTGACACATAACAAGTGTAACACAAGTCAGTGTGAAATAAAAACTCTTCTCATCGTGGCATTTCGCTTCAACAACTAACAATTGACATTTATAACAAATATAAGTTACTCTAGTATTTTTTTACACCTAATTAGATTCATTGTCTTGACAATATCTATAACTTGTTATACGTAGGTATTCTATTTCGTTCAAGTAACTAACTAGGTAATCTTAGTTCATAATTCATTACCACAAACCAGGTGCAACATATTTTCTTTTCTTTTTTTTGATATCTCATGGGCGTGCACACATAGATTTATCTATCTATCGAGCTTATTTTTTGTAGTTGTAGAAATGTATTCCTAAAACCCACTCATTTCTTAATGTAAATGTATATAGGTAATGTAACGACTCGTATAATCATACGTTAATATCTAAATTGCCTAATAAATGAAGCAATGTAGGAAGAACTACAGAAAGGCATTTACAACTCCTAATAATAACTATTCAATGCAAATGGGAGAACATTAAAGCGTAACATAACCACTCACTCGTAACTCAATAATGCGCGTCGATAACTGTACCGTTCACCCTACGACAAAATGGCGTCACATAACACCTCCACAGACATAAAAAATTGTTATTTCTTTTTTTAAGACAACGGTGTAGAGTCGAAAATCCAATGTGTGAGTTATTGAATGAAAGTGAAAATTACAATTGCAGGATGCTTGAATGGTACATAGATGGTGTAGAATAACATTTTAAATAAATCTTTGTGTAGGGCGGCATAATAGCTCTCGGTACGGGTGACGGACCCCAAGGAGAAAATCAAAATGCGAGGTTGAAGTCACAAGAGTCAAATGGACAATTAGTTTTATCAAAAAGTATAATATCGTACCTATACTTTAACATATCCCTTGAACATTATGCCTAAAGGTCACGTTGAATTTCAATGTACTCTTATGCAAGCCCTTAAATATATTTTATATAAAATAAAGGGTATTTAGTGTGGGCAATATTATGCTGTACATGCTGCTGATGCCAACGAGTCAGATTAAATTTTTCCTATCGCTCTATGATGTAAAATTGTTTATAAGTAAAACTATCGTGGTGTTAAAACAAAAATTATTATTCGTGGGGGATGTCCATAATAGTTTTCAAGTAAGATATAATAAATTAAATAAAATACATTTTCAAAACAACATTAGTATTTGCATTCGATCATTGAATAAAAATAATGACCAGTGATAATGAAGTGTCAAGGTTTTAAAGAATACTGGCTTTCATGTTACCTCATTTTCAAAGTCAGGTATCGTGTCAGTCTAACCTTTCCTTAGTTATATTTTTTACTGTGAACCATTTTTTTTTATTTTATTAATAATATCAATAAAGTACTTACATTATATCAAAAAACGCACCCTAGCATACAACTTCGACTTTCAACCTAGCAGAAAAACATGTGTACGAGCACATGCAAGAACATAACAAATTCAATAGATAATTTAATTAAAATTGACGTTAGATTGACCTTTCTACTAAGTATATTATTTTTATCATATTTATTACTACGGTACTACTAAACAAAATGTCCGCTTAGCTTTGTAGTCAGCGGCACACAGAGGAGCGCTCGCAAACGAAGTTACACAGTCAAGTAGGTAACGAGTGGCTCTTGCATTGAGCCACACGCTTTGTGCTGACTGCATTCGCATTTGTAGCGAGTAGTCTGTTATAGACTGAACTATGAATAGGTCTCTACTCGTCGAGGACTGTTTCGCGCTATCAATAATAAAGTGACGAAAATTTTCGAATTTAGAAAAATAAAATTTTTGGAAAACAGATTTTAAAAGAGTTTGAATAACAGCGAGGCCAATGTATTTTAACTCGTGTAATAAAATATTGTACACATATCAGTACAGTACCGGCACGCCATGATGGCCGTTTTGACAGATTACAATTCAATTCATTATCGAAAAAATTATAATCAAATGTGAGTCATATCCATAAGTTTTTAGATTTATAAGTGCAAGGGGTAACTGATTAAAAAGTTTTAAGAAAATAAAAATAAAAATGTTTACGTAATACATCGTCAATTCGAAACTGCTCTGTTTTGCATTGAGCTTTGAATTAAAAATTTAAATTTTACTACACGTCACTATTGACAATGTACAGCAATTAGCTGCTTCAACGTAGGTTATGGATTAATACGAAACTTGATGAGCGGACAAACGTCAGAACAGCCATCATAGCGTGCCGGTACTACAGTACCGGTACTACAGTACCTAATAGATATTAATTTTTCGTCCTTCAGGACAAGCTAAGGCGTTTAATTGGCCATACAGTGCCAGATTTGAGATCGTAATTTTTCTTTAATAGTTTAATTTTCTGACATTTTATCGCGGATAATTGTTACGTCTGTGCGGTGGCCATTTTGAAACGCCGTATACTTACTAATGTAACATGATACGCAAAATAGTTGACAGTGACTTAAAATACAAAGTTAAAACTTAATAGTGATTATGTATTACTTATAGAGATGGGAAAATAAAAAATATACTTTTATGTCAAAAAAAGCTTGCAATGTTGTGTTGATAGCGAAAAGCAAGAGTAGATCACTAAACGTTTTAAGACAAGTAAGTTTATTTGTAAAAAACGACTTTTATTTTTATTTATAACATAACATTGTTTTATATTAACATTTTGTTCATTGGTGTTTCAAACCGTTCAAAAACATAAGTTGTTTGAAAAAACTGCTTATTTTGTAACGTTAAAATATAGGTACGTTATAAAAGCGTGATTGTAAAAGCGCTTTTCACTTAAACGCTTTTTAGTTTGAAGCTTAAAACGTCGTTTAGAAAAACGCTTAAGCACGTAGACTTTTATGTTTAAAAAAGCTTGCAAAGTTATGTTGAATTAATTTGTTTAAGAAACTTAGATGGCGCTACTTAATACTTAGGCAGGTTGTCAAAAATGAAATTGTCGAGTACCTACCGATAGAACTGACCAGTGACCAACGCTTACGCTTAAAATGAAAAGCGGCTTATGCGCTTATTTTAAAAAGCAAACTTTTTAAGTGCTTTTTGTTTAAACGCCCGCCTCTAATTACTTATATGAATATCAATTATTTGTTAAAGTACTGCACTCAAAGAAAAATCCTTCAATTCGGCTTAACATGAACCAGCGACAGTTTCGCCTAACACGCGGGTAACGCTAGTCGTTTGATCAATCGATATTGATCGGTCTTCTTATAAACACTGCACCAACTGAATTTTTGAACCTGTTCAGTTTTTGTTTTTTTATTTGTATTTTTTGTTTTTCTGTTCTTTTTTCGAATTTTGTTTTTTTTTCACAAATAGATATAGGTGTTTACAAAAATAACAGCAAATGACCAAAAAATAAAGTTGACGTAGTGTTCATTGAAATTATCGATATGCATATAAATATTACTCTCTCTCTAAAGTCCGTCATCAATACTGTCAATTCATATATCACAAAAAACGATACATTAGCCTTGTTCACGCGTTTATTTTGTCATCATCAACTCATTTATACGTCTCACTGCTGGGCACGGGTCTTCTCTTCGGCTTAGTGCTAATCCATGTTCCATCCGTTTTTCCAAGGGTTGTGAACCATCTTCGAGCAGGTTTCATCACGATGTTTTGCTTCCCCGAAAAGCTCATAGTATTCCTACCTACTTCTCAAACTAAATTTAGCACATCAATCCCGAGAGACTCAGAAGTGGGAGCCCGAATTCGAACCAACTGCCTCTGCTTAAGCGTCGGTTGGTTAAATCATAAAAATTGTGCTTTTCGAATTTCGTCACTTCATTATTGCGGTCGATTTATATTATTTATAATATAAGAGCGGGTGTGTGAGCAAGACAGGATTTGTTTAGCAATATTTTTACCGCGTAATTTCCATATTTATTTTATATTAATCAAATAAACGCTGGTAATTCCACACAGTTATTGAGATATTTATCGAATTACGAACACAAAGGAGACCAGGTAGGAGGTAAGGGTCTTGTGGCGAATATAATCTTGTAATGTGACGCCTTGTACTTTGTTTAGAAATATTTTTACCGCGTAATTTCCAAATTTCGTATGGTGATACTCAATTCAATAATATTATAGATTTATGATTAATACTTTTCAATACAAGGAGTTCATTATTTTTTTTTCTATGGTCGATGTGTTTTAAAGCGTGTAAAGTACATATTACGGGTTACTGTCTTGAAAACTTAGAATGAAATTCGGCCTGTCGAAAGTCGAAAGTTACGAGATTTGTATCCCAGTAAGCACAAAATCTTGCATTCTCACTGAAAAGGTCTACTTAATACTAAAACTAAACAAATAAGCACAATTGCAAAGAAAAAGATATAGGAACAACTTGACCGAAAAATGTCCAGTCTATTTTTAAAATTTGATACTAGTACAGAAAATTCATTCGGAAATTCGCGAATTATTCAATCCCATCATCAATGTTCACGAATATTCCGCTTTTCAAACGCACACGGAACTCGGGAAAAGGTTAAAAAGTTGAATCCCCTCGCCCACTCGGACTCGTCGCTAAACAGACGGTTTTTTTTTCTCTTTTTGTTTCAGCCAAAACGTGCGGAAGGCACGGATTTCAAAATTTGCTGCCGAGCGCCTGTCCACAGAATTGCGGCAACAAAAAAATGTGTGGAACGATGGAGAGTCGAGTTTCGTCTCTACATTTTCAGCAGGCGTCGGAATAATTTACATACATTTAGGTGCTTCAGGTAAATATATGCAAATGTAAACTGTTTTAAAAGTCACTCCCAATATGCTCAAATGTGAAGAATACTAAAATTGGCCGAAAAAAATTAAATCAGGAGTCAAAAAGAGACGACAACTCTTCGCACTGATGTAATAAGGCTGCGTCTGCAAAATTACAACTTTTGGGAGAGAGATTATAAAATTCTACGAACAAAATTAGTCAATAACTGTCTTATGCCAATAAATAATAAATTTATTCATAGACCTTAAACGTTACAAAGTATAAAAAGTGCATAATAAAAGGTATCTACAGCTGATATCAGAACATATAAAAGCAGGCACTTAACAAAGAAAACTTGTGCTTCAAGTACCAAAATTTCACATAATGCTTAACTTGTTTCATGTAGGTAGTTCGTATTATTTTTATATTGCCTTAATAAATTTTTCGTATTCGTATTATTCTTAAATTGAACTTAATTTGTTGGTTATTTTCTGTTATTTTTGTAAACAGCCATATTTATTCACTAATATTATTTTGCCCGAATTTTGAAAATATTAAAAATATAGAAACAAGGTTCGAAAAAAAACAAAAAAACGAACGAAAACAGAAATCCCATGTGCCTGTAATTTCACCAGCACCCTTACCTCTCAAAAGCGGAACACTTGCTCAGATAACTGCTTGGCGGCAAAAATAGATAAGATGGTAGTACTTTCCAGGACGAACTCTTTCATAAGGATCTTTATTGCTACTAAATGTCAACTAATAACATATATGATCTAGCCCTTAAACGCAGTTGCTTGAGACAAACAAGCAAGCTGCGAGTGACTGAGGCATCACTTGGTTGATAGTACATAGTATAGATTTTAACAGCACGTATTTTTACAAGTCCTTGCGGGTCGCTTCTACAAAATTGTGTGCTTGTATTATTACCATCCATCAATAGCACAATACCGCGCCGTAATCAAATAAACGCTTGTAATTTCACACCGTTATTGAGATATTTATCGAATTATGACCACAAAGGAGACCAGGTAGGAGAAAAGGGTCTTGTGGCGAATATAATCTTGTAATGTGACGCCTTGTACTTTAGAAACGTTATAATAGTAGATGACTGCACTGTGATCCTTTTATTAATCGGTGAAAGAGATTTGACGGATTGTAATGAAATATTTGTAGCGTAGGTATTAAGGAATATAAATACGATACAGAGGATATAAAGTTGTGATGGTACTTACAGGTAGTATAGGGAATTCTTCACAGTTTGAGACCAGACTCGATTCAGAATTCTTCGGTATTTTAACTGTATCGTTCAATTGGATATCGTTCTCGAATCGAAGGGCGCTTTCCGAGCTATTCAGATCATTCGAATCAAACGTTCCATTCGGATTCGGATACGATATCGTTATCCAACAGCATTTATGGAGTTAATTGGTGAAATAACTTATAAGAAAAATGAAATTGCATCTTGCATTAAAATAAATTAATAAAATTGAACAAAATCCAGACCTTGATTTAAAATAATAAGAGATTTCATATTATATTCTTGCTTTGTAAACATTAGGACGTTCGGTAACTTTCACTTGATAACTGCGTTCCGAATAAGGTCTGTAGCCTTTACCGGTCGAGAAGTTCGAGTAATCATACGGGTGTGACGTCATTTCGGTTCGGTTTCGAATACGACAGTCTGACGTTCGATTCGGGTGTTGTGAATTAAAATGAAAAGAAGTCGTACGATATCAAATCGAATCGGTCGACAACTGAGTTATCGCAAGGTTTTTGAATCGACCCCCAGGTTGTGATTGCTTGGAACAATATTATTATCCATGAATTATAAGCAATAAAACCTTTCCTCTTCGTGTGTAGCGGACTGTATGGGTTCGGGTGGGTGCTAACAACGAGTGAGGAAGGCCAAAGCAAAAGTATTTACGTTTATTAATTTATTATAAACACGTACAGCCATCAAAGCAAAACAGAAAACAATAGTGAAGAAAAAGGCGCCAAAAACAATCACATTTAAATTTAGAATTTAAATATAAAACTAGTGTTGAGTTAATCATACACGAGGCAACTCGTTTGTACCACTCGTTTGGTTGGTTTGTCAGAACACCTCATGTCATAAAAATGTCCCACCTCATATCTCACCTCATGTCATAGCCTCATGTCACGCTGCTTCGAATTCAACAAATGCAACAATGATTGGTTCTGCACTGCCTTTTTTGCCGCTTTTTATATGATTTTACATCATATGATCATACTACCATAGTACTATAAAAATAGCATTTATTTATACTATATCATGACACTTAAGTTATCCAATTGATTGATACCATCAAGTTATGAAAATGCGCTTAATATTCTGTCTGTTAAGTAATTGCCGTAGGTGCAAACATTCTTACCACTACCTCATCTCATTTGAAGTAGAACATTGTACCGCCTTATTTTTTCAATTGAGGTACTCCCTCAAACTCATTTTAATTTCATGTCCTACCCAACGCTACGTAAAACTAAACTCAAAAAGATTATATAAAATATAAACAAAAGAGATTTCTAGCGACTGCTGCGATTCGCTACATCGTGCTTTCTGTATGTTTCTTCTAGTTTGAGGTCTGACTAGGTCCTATTGGTTCTACGCTTGCCCGTCGGCAGCTATATGTATAGTATTTGCTGCCTCCATAGCCAAACGGTGACTATCCTGGTCTGCCACGCAGAGGTCCCGGGTTTTTTTATAGTGACGGGACGAACAAGTCTTTAGACTGGTTCGCCTGTCCGTAACAGTATCAGTGCCACACAGCGTGCTGATTTTTATTCAAATCTATCGTTCAAATCGATCCGATCGGGTAGCCTCGAAATCAGATGGGTTTCTGAGCGAGAAGATGAACCTGATTGCTACTATATCTTTCTAATTTGTGAGTTAAAGTTAAAGTAAAGTTAAATCAACTATTGTTAAAGTTAAAGTAAAGTTAAATTAACTATTGTTCCGATATGTTCCGATGTGAAATGTCAAAGTTTCTAATCGGCCAGTTGTGAATCGCAATTATGCGCCTCGACTCGGAAAAGACGCAGTTCCCGATCGGGAGAGGCAATCAAAGTCAAGCTGCAGAGCTTTAAATCGCAAATATCTAAAAAGTACTGCCACTGCGCCCGTCATTAGATTAGACATGCGCAAAACAGTGCTCCGAACAGTATAATGCAATATCACATTACTTTCCTGTAAAAGTAACAATGTGATACCACCACCACTCACGTCACACAGACCATCAAAATGAGAAGTGTTATAAGCATCACTCCATGCTTGTTTTGGTATTTAGTACTACGTTTTTTTTTATAATAGGTACCTACACAGTGACGGAACGAACAGATCGTGTGGCTGGTGGCCAATTTCAGTGCCACTCAGAGCTTTAAATCGCAAAGATCTGAGAGACACTGCCACAGCGCCCGTCTTTCTGAGACATAAGTTGACAAGTCCCATGTGCCTGTAATTTCGCCAGCACACTTATCTTTCAAAACCGGAACACAGTAGTAGACGATACTTCCCTGGACCAACTCTTTCACAAGGGGCTCTACTGCTACTAAACTGTTGTCCTGGATGATTCCCAAACCAGGAGAAATATTTGTATGTTATCGAGTTCTTAGGTTTTCGCGATTGTTACACATAGGAAATGAAACTATTTTTCCGGATTTAAATCGCGTATATTTGTTTTTTCAAACAAACTGACGTTTCGGGCCCTTTACAGGTTCCATGGTCACGGTTGGTCACAGTGAACGTGACCATGGGAACTGTAAAGGGCCCGAAACGTCGGTTTGGTTGAAAAAACAAATATACGCGATTTAAATCCGGAAAAATAGTTTCATTTCCTATTTGTATGTTCTTCATTTTATATTACAACTATTAGTATCATCATTTCATCATCATCAGGAAATAATAACAATAAGGCGTGCGCACTCATAACCCCGCACTAGGGAAACCCTGTATCGCGGGTGCCATGGACACACACATAGATAACCACAAGTTACACCCAAAGTCACGAAGGAAATAAATGTAGCCCATACAATAATTTCTCCCGGCCCGGGAATCGAACCCTGAACCTCTGCATGGCAGTCCAGCATGTTAACCTTGCGAGCACGGAGGCAGAAATTACAGGCACATGGGACTTGTCAACTTGTCTCAGGGTGCGCCTCAGATATTTACGGCTTAAACGGCTGAGTGGTACTGCAACTGCCACATTATGGACAGGCGTGTCGCTTTCCACCAGGCGCACGACTTGTCCGTCCCGTCACGTCTTCAAAAAAAAATCTTTCAAAATTTCTACCATTTAGGAACATAAATTCTAACTTCACACAGACCTTTTGTTATCGAAGCTATTCATACCGAAATTGAAACTCAACTACCGTCGTAACAATGAGAGTCATCTTTCAATCTTGTACATAGCGCCCCCGATTATTAATCATCTCACGACGTGGGGCGACGTGCGATTACGTGGGGCGACGTGGGGCGTTGCTCGAAGTCCCGCTGGCCCCATTAACATGACAATCCCATCCCCTGACGTCCTGGGTGTTATGTACCTTTACTTATATGAAATAACTGACATATTTTTTTTATTATCCCGCGGCACACGAGTTTGACAAAATTGTGTAAAGGGAATTTAGTCTAAAGATAATTGGGTATCTGAGAGGGCGTTTCAAATTTTGTAAACCTTACATACCACCATTCCATTCCAGGGATATTCCCTGCACTATAACTACGACAGAGCAAAGAAATAATCTATAGTGTTAACGAGTAGGTGCATGGTAACGCCATCTATCGAAAATTATTAATAACATAGATGAAGGATAGCGGCAGTGGCACAATCACGTAACTTTTTTTGTAATGATTTTTTGTTTAAAAATGTATATCGAGTCATTCACACGACAGATTGCATTTTTAACGGTTATTCGTAGAAATATAAGAATATTTCACCAGAGAAAACAAAACTATTCATTTTGTCCTGTGCTACGTAGAGCTTCCTGTACGCAGGAAAAAAATAGATAAAGGAGAAGATGAGAAGCTGAACACAGCGGCACAAACACAGTCTAACATATAGTTATGTTTAGTAGCTGTAGACCTTCTTGTGAAAGTGTTCGCCCAGAGACGTGTTTGTCATCTTACCATTTTTTTTTAATATCAAGTGACGGGACGAACTGGTCGTGCGCCTGATGGTAAGCTACACGCCTGTGCATAACAGTTACAGCGCCACTCAGAGTTTTAAATCGCAAAGATCTGAGGGGCATCCTTACCCTTCAAAACCCACAGTAATGCTGACATTACTGCTTAGCGGCAGAAATAGGTAAGGGTGCAATACTTCTCTGGAGGAACTCTTTCACAAGGAGCTCTACTGCTACTAAATTTCTACCACCAAGCAGTAATATGAGTATTACTGCGTTTCGGTTTTGAAGGGCAAGGGTGAAGGGTACTGGCACATGGGAGTTGTCAACTTATGTCTCAGGGTGACGGGCACAGCGGCAGTTTAAAAGCTCTGAGTGGCGCTACAACTGTTATGGTTAGGCATGTTCGTCCCGTCTCTTGGTTTCATATAAAAAATTAGCTCCGAGACGTTGTCTAAAACACCGAGACCAAAACCTATTTAAAAAGGATCATTTCCAAAATTTTTCCTACCGGAAATCAAACCTGTTTAGGGCCCACAGTGCTAACCGCTGGGCCACCGAAGACATCAATAAATTAATTATTATCTACTCTACTCTATTTCAATAACAATAAACCAACGAATAAACATAACATAATTAATACCGCAGTTTTCTATTAAGTACAAATGTCCATAACCATAAAAAATTTTATTATTAATTTACATCCGTAGGTAATAAAAAGCCTTTTAAAGGCAGCAAAGCCATAAACAATGAGATATTAGCAAGTTTTTTTTGTTTTGCAGATATCGAAGATAACAAAAACTAAATGGTCAGATCATGTTATGCAATTAAATATTATTATCGCATACAATGTTTTCTCATATTTGTTAATGTAATTTTCACATTTAGGTACAAATTATAATCAATACTGAGCCAAAGGTCTATCACCGCGTTAAACTGATTTAAAAAACATGTACACTTAGTTTAGAGTTATGTTTTATTGTTACTTTAGTAAGTATGCTTACTGTCATACGTACAAACTCTTTCACACACACCATCATACATTTAAATTTTAACTAAACTAATCAATTTATTTTTTACAACAGCAAAAGCAAAAGTTTTCATATTACAAGTCAATTCTAGAACAGATTCTAAAACATTGAAAATGATCTGTGTCATTTTCGCAACGCTATGATCATGTTGGGTGACACGTTATAGCTTACCAGCATCCCTGTTATACTATTATAACAAAATTAAGTTACTTTAATTTATAAATTAGGAAGAAAGAAAGAAAGCACTATTTATTCCGCTAATTACATACTTTGAATGTTTAGTAACAATATCGTTAACAGTGGACGAAAACATCGCTGTGAAACTTAAGCCTGCGTGGCCGAAAGTCTCGTTAATAATGATGAATAATAAATATCCTTAAGTATATAATAGACGTTTGCCCTTTACTGAATTGAGCCCCTCTATGTACAAACCTACGTGCTGTAATCTTTATCTCTCCCCCAAATTCGCTCGTCTACCTATCAATAAAACATACATAGATATACCAAGTGTCCTCTGAACGAATACCCGAGGGTTATGCGAGTCAGGACGTGCCTTCGCATATCGATGGCTCTCAGTATGCCCCTGTATAAAAGACGCAGTGGATTAAATTATAATTTGATTTAGACAAAGAGCACCTACTCGTTGAGTTGTAAATTTTATTTATTGTTAATATTAATAGCTAAAACGCTATCCGCCAAGTGCCAATGTTAAAAAATGGAACTCGAAAGAAGTTTAAGGGTCGTATTCCAAGACTCTACTCAATGCTCAAGTCAGGATTTGAGCAGACTTGAGTATGATTTCAAGCAATGGAAATACGACCCTAATGGCAAGGACTTGAGTATGATTTTCAGCGCTCACTGCAATACTCAAGTCCTGACTTCAGTATTGAGTAGAGTTTTAGAATACGACCCTTAGGGTCGTATTCCAGAACTCTACTCAATGCTCAAGTCAGGATTTGATCAGACTTGAGTATGATATCAAGCACTGGAAATACGACCCTAATGGCAGGGACTTGAGTATGATTTTCAGTGCTCACTGCAATACTCAAGTCCTGACTTAAGTATTGAGTAGAGTTCTGGAATACGACCCTCTAATTGGAATGAAAAAATAAAAATTGTAAATGATGGAAAGGCATAGCACTAGTTTAGAATTCCACACTAGAAAATAAAAGACAAAACAAATATATCTAGGTGAAATCTTAAGTTTGTGATAGGATGTGGAATTTTGACATTATGTATTAAAGCCTATAAGCAGATAATACAAATAACGCTTGTTATATAAATTGCTCATCCAATTTCACCAGGCATTTTTTTTTTTTTTTTTTTTTTTTTTTTTTATATACTAAGCTCGACAGATGACTCCGTCCCACCTGATGTTAAATGAAACGGAGTCCAGACGCAAGGACAACTGGTGCAGCGTGAAAACAACGCATCATCAGTCGCCCTCACCCTGCCGGCCTACAAGGTGCTTCTTCACGCCTCGCTTGAAGGACCCCAAGTCATAGGAAGGAGGAAATACGTGTGCTGGTAGATTGTTCCATCTTTTGGAAGTGCGACAAAGAAACGAGTCACCAAATTTCTTTGTGCGCGATGGAATGCTAGAGACAGTATAGCGGTGACTCCGGAGAGCAGCACGCGTGCTCCTATGGAGGAAGGGAGAAGGTGGGATAAGGTCAAAGAGTTCTTCAGAGCACTCGACGTGGTATAAACGGTAGAAAGCGCTGAGTGACGCAATATCTCTACGCAATTGCAGAGGTTCGAGAGTATTAGTGACCTCTGCATTGCCGATAATGCGTATAGCGCGCCGCTGCAATCTGTCCAAGGCATCGAGAAGGTACTTAGCGGAACCGTCCCAGAGGTGCGAACAATACTCCACGCACGATCGTACTTGTGTCTTATACAAGAGACACAACTGATCCGGCGCGAAGAAGCGTCGCACTCTGTTCAGGACACCGAGTTTACGTGAAGCTGTTTTTATCACGGCTTCAATGTAGTCCCTCTGGTTCAGATCGCAGCGAATCTCCGTACCGAGCATGCTAATGCTGCTCTGTAGGCTAAGTGGTGTGCCCTGAAGAGAAGGAAGGGGAAGGAATGGTGTCTTTTTTGCCGTGAACGCGCACACCTGTGTTTTCTTGGCATTGAACTCAACAAGATTATTGGAGCCCCATTGAGATATGAGGTTCAACACCCGATTGAGCTCAATGACAAGATTCACTCGCTTCTCTTCAGTCTCGACCCGCCCAGCCGCAGGGTGACCATTATACCCTCCGTGCACTGTACTATCATCTGCATAGCAATGAATATTTCCAAGTGGAAGCATATCATTGATATGCAGAAGGAACAGCGTGGGGGATAGAACGGACCCCTGAGGGACACCAGCGTTCACTGACATGAATTCCGAAGCGCATCCGTCTGACAGCACTCGGATTCTGCGCTCATGCAGGAAGCCAGCGACCCAGTTGCAGAACTGGGCAGGCAGGCCGTATGACGGGAGTTTGGAGAGAAGAGCTTTGTGCCAGACCCGATCAAAAGCCTTGGCTATGTCAAGGCTAACAGCCATCGACTCGCCACGCTTATCAATAGCCACACCCCAGAGATGTGTAATAAACGCTAAAAGATCACCCGTTGACCGTTTCGGCCGAAACCCGTATTGACGATCGTGAATTAAGGAGTGTTCTTCTAGGTAGTGGATTAGCTGTTTATTTAAAATCCGTTCCATCACTTTACACAAAACTGAAGTTACGGCTATTGGGCGGTAATTATTCGGATCTGATCGATCTCCTTTTTTGGGGACCGGTTGCACATTAGCCTTTCTCCAAGATTCCGGCACACAACCTGAAGAGAGCGAGAGGCGGTAAAGGCGCGTTAACACGGGGGACAACTCCGCTGCACACATTTTCAGAACGATTGGAGGAATGCCATCAGGACCATTAGCTTTCCGGACATCGATTGACTGCAACTCTGCACGGACATCACACTGCCTGATTTTAAGATCGGGCATTGTGTGGCCACAGTGAGGAATTATAGGTGGCTGTGCATTGCAGTCGTCGATTCGGGAGTTAGCCGCAAAGAGTTTAGCCAGGAGATCGACCTTCTCCTGCGGCTTGTGGGCTAAAGTTCCGTCAGGACATCGTAATGGTGGCAGCGAGGGTTGGCAGAAGTTGGATTGCACGGCTTTGGCCAGACGCCAGTAGCTACGGCTGCCCGTAGGATGCGTCAGTAGTTCTTGGCCGACCCGAGCAACGCGCTGGGCATCCGCTCTAATGTAAGCCCTTTTGCAGGA
This sequence comes from Hyposmocoma kahamanoa, assembly GCF_003589595.1. Classification (NCBI taxonomy): domain Eukaryota; kingdom Metazoa; phylum Arthropoda; class Insecta; order Lepidoptera; family Cosmopterigidae; genus Hyposmocoma; species Hyposmocoma kahamanoa. Next base: position 2,515,272 of record NW_020653850.1, read on the forward strand.
CTTGGTGGCATTATTGTAGGCTGCTTTCAGCGAGTGGGTTTCGGGATCTCCAAGTGCTATACCTTTGATCCAAGCGCGATATGCCTCTTGCCTTTTATCAGCAGCACTGGCACACTCGCGGTTGAACCATCGGTTGCGTCTGCCTTTGCCGATGAGATAGGAATTTGGAATGTAGTATTCCATCCCTAAAACTATCTCATCAGCAACTGCAGCCGCACTAGCTGTTGGGTCCTTCCCACTGAAGCAGCGCTGCCCCCAAGGAACGGATGCGAAATAATCCCGCATACCATCCCAATCTGCCGACGAGTGGTGCCAAATCTGGCGTTTCGATACCGCGGAAGGCGGTAGCGGGTCCAGAGGCACTTTACTGGATACCAAGCAGTGATCAGAAGATCCTAAAGGAGCTCGAACCTCCACTCGGTAACCAGCTGGACGATTCGTCAGCAGAAGGTCCAACAAAGAGGGCGCGTGACCGACTATATCTGGGATCCTGGTGGGCTGGTTCACCAGTTGAGTCAGGTCGTGCGTGAGGGCGAATGCATGGGCAATTCTACCAGCATGGTCAGTTTTGGAGGAACTTAACCACAACTCGTGGTGAGCATTGAAGTCCCCCAAAAACACCAATTCCGCCAATGGAAATCGCTCCTGCGCATCATCTGCTACCCGACTAAGATGGTCCATAAGTCGAGTTGTCTCCATGTCGCCATTATGGGATCGGTAGACGCAAACATAGACACGGCTATGAGAGCCCAAGTCGACGTGTACCACAAGGAGGGAAAAGGAAGGGTCCTCCAGACAGCGCAGACGCCGACAACAAACATCCGCCCGAACGAACAAGCAAACTCCGGCTTTGGCTTTGAAGGATTCTTCAAGCACAAAGCCCGGATAGTGCAAGTAGCCTGTGTCGGCCGGGCAGATTATTTGCGTCTCCGTCAAAAACATCATCATTCGATAGAAATACGAAACTAAATTACTCAACATTTTTTTCAAGGCATTCCAATATAACATCTCTTGCGCACAATGTAAACTTTACAAAAATACAAGTGCTAAGGATTAAACAATGATTAAATCACAAATCATCGAATCGAGCAGATTTAAACGTGTCGTATTGTGAAGGCTGTTAGACCGTCGTTAGCAAGCATGACTGGACAATGTACATTTTGTCATCCATTATCCTCGAAGAAGTTGAGTGCCTTCAGGTCGTAATTTGTTTTTAAATAAACCCTTCACGTCATACTGTGTTTTTAGTTTTTGTATTTGTCTCCGTTGGTTTTATATTGTTTTTTTTTATTGGAAGATTTAATAACATGACATAACTTTTAAGTGGATGTAGGGTAACAAAGACAAAAAGTTGTAATGTTTGATTGTAAAAAATATTTTACTGTTCAACATACTATAGCTGTAGGTACATAAAGGTACCTACAGCTTCGTCCGACCGACACGTAGAGGTTTAGAAAATCAATATATCTAGTAACGTCATGGAATATTAGCAGAGAATAAAGAATAAGCAGACCATAAGTCAAGAGGACTGCTAGACTCCATACAAATCGTGTTTGGCATTGTGGGTTACAAACTAAATTATAAATTAACGCTTTTTAATATGGATAGATGACGCTAATCCTAAACAAAATAAAAGAATAGCCGGCAGTATCCATAAAAATATGTGAAATAAGCGCCATGTACTTCATTTGTTTGTTATCACTAGATGTTAGTAGCAATTAATTATTGCTGATATTTATCATGATGTGAAAGCAATCTAATATCAATAAATAAATTAAAATATCCGAACATATTATCAGAAGCCATGACGCTTAATTCATGAACTTTAATTAAAATAGGACTTGGCTTAAAGATCTTCAAAGCAGGCCATAAACCTTATTAAAAAAATATATGCCATGACGTCACGTGACATTGACAGCCGCGGCGCCTGGCGCACACGCAATGTACTCGAGTGTTGCCAGGCGTCACAAAAGTTCTCGTAAATGCATATTTTAGTATTTTTTTAATTTAAATTTAAATTATTATTATTATGGAATATTGGCGCTAATTAAAAAGTATCAAACCTGTGTTGCTTTAGTTTTAAATCCTGTATTATTAAATTTAGGATCCAAAATTTAGTACAATTAATAAATAATCACTGGTTCACAGATTTTTCAAATACAAACGAATGACAAGGTCAAGAGCAACTCAAGCTTGACAGTTAAAATAAATTTAACTCTATGCCGCTTGTAATAATAACTAGGAAAAAAAATGTTTTCTTAAATATAGTACAAATAAGATGTGATTTATAATGAAGAATAGTAATTGTTTCTTATGAAAAATGATGACAGACATAATATTAATATGACGAATAAAAATAAACTAGCAGTTCTTGATAGTCATCTTTACAGTCAGAAATTCATTTAAGGGATGTATACTACGCTACGATGTAATAGGCTTCTGTAATAAGATTCCGGTTGATAGTTAAAATTCACACCTCTCATTCTTCTCAGGGGAATCTACCTAACGAGTGAGCAGAGCAGATTTTAACCAATGTGACGATTTCAAGTATAATTTTCTTACATATGAAATACAGTTTATTTTAACTGACTTTTCCATTATCGTATACGAATTTTACAGGTTTGATGGGAAAATCCGGTTGTACCCGTCTGGCAACTCTGGTACGCACCCGCCACTACAGTGACATCCGTTTACTTCGAAAACTTTGATAAAAATATTGATAAGAATGCGTCCAAGATCACACCACAGATGACTTTAGAGTTTTATCATTTACTTCGTGCGTTTTGTATCGGTTCACACGGATATTATTAAATCTCATGTAGGATAAAGACTTAATATGGGAGCTAGAAGTAAAAAAGTGCTACAACTTGTATCTGGATGGGAAGCAGTGGAATTAGTATTAAAATGTTTAGTTTTTGGTATCTGGCAGCTCGTGCAAATCTTTGTGAAACGGTTGTGGAAAGGACATAGAAGAAAATCGTCTAAAAGTTGCCCTCCAGTAGAGCTTACTGTTGTTTCATCGATAGGTACTCATTGCTACATCAAAATTATGGTAAGTTCCATACAAAATATTGGAATATTTGCTTGCTTATAATACTATTGAGTTTTGTGAACATTATATCTTGCCAAAGTACTGTGTACACTTACCCACATTTTTATGAAATAAATGTCACATAAGTTTTGTATGGAATTTTTTTTTTAATATTTACTGATACCAACAATGAACTCGTAATTTGTCGATTTTAATTACAAACTATATATCTAACTTAAATGAAATTCAAAATTAAGAAATTAATACAAACAGTAATAAACATATATATTTTATAATCTATGATGATTAACTTGTAGTAATATCATGAATATATGTTTTAAAATGATTCTGGATAAAGTTGCAATTTTTAAGGTAGCATAGTGTTAATTGCCAGTGTACTGTGGATGAGCAATACAACATTTAAAAAAAATAAACAAGAAGCGTTTCCTATATCATAATTTTTCTTAATAATACCCTTTTTCCAGGGAGTAAAATACCACTATGTAGAAACCGGCCCAAAATCTGGGCAAACAATTCTAATCCTCGGTGATGCACCGGACAATAGTAATTTATGGAGCCCTACCTGGACCAACGTAGTCCGTAAGCTGTCAGAAGCAGGCTACCACATAATAACGCTAGATCTTAGAGGAACAGGAGGAAGTGAAGGTGGAGGCAGAAGTGATTTATCCCCCCCGAGAGCAATTGAGGAATTGTCCGGTTTAATGGAAGCTCTCGGTGTGTCAGAGAATAATCCTGCGGTTGTTATTGGCTTTGGAATTGGTGGCATGCTGAGTTGGTAAGTTACTAACTTAACTTTAAGAGCCACCATATTGCAAAGAATTGTGGTATCTAAAACACATTGCTGTATTAAAAAACAATGTATTAAAAATAAATTATTATTACAATCTCCATGGCCCAACAGTTAATACAGCAGGACCAAGATGATATGTACAGTGAATTTCCTAACTTGATACCTCATATGTGATATGGATATGAGAATCCGTGATTCCTATACTACTATTAGTTCTTGCATTATTGTATGATATTATTACAAACCGTTGCACTACTCAAGTCATCAATTGTGGGTTGGGTTGCATAAGCTTTGCCATTTAAGTTGTTAAAAAAACCCCACCTTTGTACTGCAATTTGTTTATCAAGTAAGTTCTTTTGACAACCTTAGGTAACCCACTAAGCTGCGGGCTCTAGACGAATAAATAAATAAACTGTTCTGAATTCTGGGTAGCGCCCTGAAACGATTTGTGCTCTGCGAATTGTATACTGGGTCTTTGTTCTGATTGTACTTGGTACTTGGTGCAACGGGCTGGTATCCGCATGTCAACGACAAAGCGCCTATTTTGCGTGTGGTTGGTACTGGTACTCGTTGTTCTGATTGTATTCTGTATGCTTTTTTTTTTTCAGATCTATATATTATATATATTTGTTTTTTCAAACAAGCCAACATTTTGGGTCCTTTACAGGTCCCATGGTCATGACTGACTGAGACGGGATTTACCATGTGCTGTAGAGTTACATGTAATATTAATGTAAATGATTCTATTTTTCACTTTAGTAAGCTTACAGCCAACAATATAAACTTTAATAGAAGGACAAAGAACTTCAAAATTATTTCAGATCTTAGTGTTCCGGGCAGAACCCTAGAGTTAAATTCAGTATTCTGGTACTCCAAGTACATCAGATTCCATAGTTCGAGACCAAGTAATCATTCTAGTACACTGCACATTATAATTATTATTAAGTAGTATTAAAATGTAATGAATCAATTGAAAAAAAGAAAATAATTGATTTAATTAAACTGACTGGTATAATTGTTGTTGATTTGTTGATAATAAGGTCAGTCAGAGAAGCAATGAAAGCTATGAACTTGCGATTAACTGTATCTTGCATCAATTAAATATTGCAAATGTTTACTGTCTGTAGGTTTTAAATGTGAATGAAATGTATTCTTTTAGTGAATTAAAAGATATTGAGATAAGAAACTAGAGTTCAAAATATCGATGACCCCACTGGATACATTTTTTCGGGTTCTTTATTGGTCATAACTATTATTACAAGAATACAAGATATTTATTCGCTGAAAACTGTAGTTAACATTGCAGGTCTTATATTATATACTAGTAACTGACAAATTATGCAATTCCATCTTAAATTATCTACAATTTAATTCGTTAACAGCATCTGATAATTAACTAAATAATTTGGGTGCTAATATGGACATCATTCTACTGTAAAATTCCAAGTTGTTTGGGCCGTAATTCTTGTGTTTCTTGGACATCTAGTTTTGCTATATTAAAGTTGCTTAGATTTTGTTTCACATAAAGTTATATTATTATTATCTATCTACATTTGATTCTCGCGTCTCCTTTAATTTTGAATTTTTAAATGAGACAGGCACGGACTGGGGTCAGGGACTCAGGTTCAAAAACCGCGAACAATACGTGCCGTATCCCACACGCAAAATAGGCGATTGGAGGTCGAGTTGCGGACACCAGCCCTTCGTAACATACCATTACTATTATTAGGGTGGCTTCATTTGGGACGGGTATTTTGATCTCAATCATTATCACTATATAATCAGACACCCAGAAAGTATTTGAAATGGCAGTTACAAAATACACTTTTAGTTAGTATAATTGCAATACAGATGTACAAAATACCTACGCTTTTTTATATCGAGTTCAGAGTTTTCTCGATTGCTATACTTTTAAAAAGAAACTCTATCTTAGTTGTTTTTTTTTTTAAACAAACAAACATTTCGGGCCCTTTACAAGTCCCATGGTCATCGTTCATGCTAGCCCTTGTCTTAGCTACGACGAAAATGTCGGCAGTTAGTGACGATATGGAACTAAGATTCTTAACCCGGTCATGGGCGGTAACGGCTTACGGAGTACCCCATTTCGCTATATGAATCTCAAAAAACCAATTACGTACTTTTCTGTAGAGAAGTACGTTGTTACGTAATAACAAAATTCTATTATTTACAAACATACATTTGTGGACGTTACATTAAGGCCCACTAAAGGTTCGGGACGGGATCCTACGGCATCCCAACATGCAAGCGCACCCTGATGGCGCAACTTTGTAGCGGCATCGCGTGCCGAAACATCTTTAGGCATACCGAAGCAATAGAGGGCTTTACACAGACACTCTTTCGCGCGTGATACGGCAATCGTGCGTGATTAACGCGCGTATAAAGATGATACAAGGAAAAGGGAAAGACTGCGCGATTGCACTCACCAAAGTTGCCTTTTACAAGGACGCTCTTCCCGCGCGCTAAAAACCGATAGCTTAAAAAACTTCAAACAGGTAAACGATAGCGCGTGCAGGCTTTCCCGCGCGTAATCCTGCAGGTTCCGGATAGAGTGACTGTCTAAAGGGGGCTATTCTGTTGCGACATCGTGCTCGCGCCTGCCATATGTATATATACAGGGTGTAAATTTGAGACGGGGCAGCAAGGCCAGCCACCTTCATCGTTGTAGTTACAGGAAAACGGTTCTAGAAGACTATCCATGAATTTTTAAGATATTTTGATTGGATACCATACATTTAGTAGGGACATACTTAGTAATCAGTTATTCTAGGTAGTTAAGGAAACTAACAAATTGACAACGTGTTATGTATTTCAAAATGCAGGGCCAAAATGCTGGAGCATGCGCCGCTCACTACCGCTTTGCGTCTTTTAAATGACATTTCTAAAAATATTGATATTTTTTGTTGTTCGATGTCGAAATTCGCAGACGTAGCCCTTGACACTATACGTAAGAAATAGTTATAAGAAATTGAAATGTTTAAATTATTATTTTTATTATAATGTTTATGAATGAAAGCTATTTAGTAATTTATTAACGAATTTATTTTAAAAATTAAGTGATTTGACATTATCGAATTAGATTTATATCTGTAATGATAAATGTATTTGCACAATGTAACATGAATAAATGAAATGAAATGAAAAATAAAAACAATAACAAAAAGCAAAATAACATAAAAATGTATGATAGTAAGTGCTCGAATTTATTGCCACCTTGGCGGATGCATCGATTCGCTCTCTTCCGCAAAGAGCAAATTAGCGGCTGAAATTTTACTCGGATGGATTCCTTTGAAAATTGCTGCAAGTGCGTCTTTCAATTCTTGAACACTGTTGTATTTTTTTTATAAATTTCATTTAACTAATACATAATACGTTGTCAATTGTTGGTTTCCTTAACTACCTAGAATAACTGATTACTAAATATGTCCCTACAAAATGTATGGTAAAAAGTTTCTTGCGATTTCTGACATTTCGAGTACTCTTACTACAGTTGGTCCCATAGAGACTATTAATCCTTAACAGAGACCGGATCGAATGGCATAAAAAAAAGTTTTGTAAAAATTACCCTTTCTCTTGCTGACTGTACCAAAATATTTTCAAAATTCATGGATAGTCTTCTAGAACCGTTTTCCTGTAACTAAAATGATTATGGTGGCTGGCCTTGCGGCCCCGTCTCAAATTTACGTCCTGTATATACATATATCATTAAAATTAAAAAAATTCGGTAACGTTTTTCATGCAAAACTCTATAACCATAAAAAAAAATTACGTGCTTTTTTGAGCCTGAAGCGTTATGTTTAGTACACATTTTAATGTACATTGGGCGTTTAGAGCTTTTCATAATGTAGTTTGCTGGGTGTAAGGAGGATATAACGCACCCTTAGTAATATAAGGGCACAATCCAAAAAAAGTAGATTTTTGGGAAATTTGGGAATTGATAGGGACTTAAATAATAAATGGGATCAAACTTATATAGCTCCATATTTCTGTTATATTTTTTGTACTATATAGGTCTAACATGAAAGTGTTTTTTTAACTTGCTTGAAACTTATGGAATTTATTTATATTATTTTTTTTTTATTGCTATTTATAATACATTTATCAAAGAACAAATCTGCCAAATTTCATATTTATAACTTAAATAATAAGCATATTATTTGAAAAAATAGGTGTAATGTAGGAATCCAGAATCTTAATACGCGATTTCCCAAAAATCTACTTTTTTTGGATTGTGCCCTTATATTACTAAGGGTGCGATAAGCTCTACGACATCGGCACCCAGGAATGGATTAAAGTAGTCATTTTATTTTAAACAAACGTTTGAGACACTTAGCAAACGTAATCGATATTTCAAGGAAATAATATTCCTAACCGGGTTCATAGTCCATATTGTCATTGTCACAAAGTAATATCATGAGATCAGTAAACAAACATTGAACTGATAATTACGAATTGTGATATCCAAAGTACAACAACAATTTATTACATTGCAGAACCGTCTGGCGTGGAACAATTCTTTTTTATTGCTTGCTCATTAAATATATTGACTCAATAGACAATGTATCGAAATGTTCTCTTTAACCGTTGTGTTGTAAATGCACTTCAGTACAGTAACCTTTTTGCTAAGCTTCTTCTTATCATGTTGATACTGTTTTCATTTTAGAACTATATTGTCTTTTTTTATAACATCAAGTGACGGTACGGACAAGTCGTGCGCCTGATGGTAACCTACACGCCTGTCCATAACAGTTGCAGTGCCACTCAGAGCTTTAAATCGCAAAGATCTGAGGGGCGCGGACACTGCGCCCGTCACCCTGAGACATAAGTTGACAAGTTCCATGAGATGGCACAAGAAATTAGTAAGGTCTTGGCGGCAGAAATAAATGAAATATGAAAATGAAAAATAGTTTACTTCCACCGTCACAAACTACAAAACTCTTATTACATGTATTAATAAGTACTAGTTGTATCAGCTAATTATAGGTGTGAGAAAGCTGGAATCTAGACTAGGTCGAAACCTGTGCGATAGCTTCCAAAATGACAGTACTTCCCTGGAAGAACTTTGAATAGTAATAATGCCATCTTGACCGCGTAGAGATCTTCCCCCATATAGGTATTAGGGCACAAGGAGCACATTAGTAAGTGCTGCATGGACTGTGTTGGGGCAACGCAGTCACATTGGGTTAGCTAGCATACCTAAAACCGCATTTAAGTCGATTTAAAAGTTTCCACACGGACCACCGCAGATCGCAGGATGGTGGTTGCTCTAGAGGGATGATGAAACCAGGTGGTGGGGGTTTTTTGTTTCCTCACTGCACACTTAGTGATAGTAGTCGAATGGTCACTCGTAGCCTTCTTGCCGAGCAATAATGAACCTTAAAGTAAATGCTTGTTAGTTTAAAACTTGTAAAAACTTGAAGTGTTGATTTGTTTCTATTTCTTTATTGCATAAGTACTTCCTATGAATCGAAAATCTATGGGCAGTTGAGATTTATAAAACAATCTTTTATTGATTTTGAAAGCATGTTTCTCTTTACAAAAACGAACTTTGCCCAATTTTAAGCAAGAAACTGCGTAAACTCACAGTAGCCATAGAGCTCATTGTGAAAGAGTTCGTCCTGGGAAGTACTGCCACCTTATCTATTTTCGTCGCCATGGAGTAATGCCGGTTTTGAAGGCTGTGGGTGCTGGTGAAATTACAGGCACATGGGACTTATCAACTTATGTCTCAGCGTGACGGGCGTAGTGGCAATGGCCCTCAGATCTTTGCGATTTAATGCTCTGAGTGGCACTGCAACGCACACACACTGTTAACTGACACACTGCTAAACACAGGTCTCATCTCACAAATGGGAGGGCTTGGGCTGTGATTCCCACGCGGGCCCAATGGTAACTTCCCACATTGTCATCAAATTGCTTTGCAGATTTCTGCAGGCTTGTCCGCGATGTTTTCCTTTATCGAAACCTCATGGCAAAGCACATATATTCCGAAAAACTCAAACCGAACCAGGATTTGATCCTCTACTTGAGAGTAGGTAGAAAAAACCATTACGCTACCACGGCACGGCTGTAAAATGTACCTACTTAGGAAATTTGCTAATAAGTTTAACTGCCTCTGTGGCCGAACGGCTACCATGCCGGACTGCCACGCAGAGGTCCCAGGTTCGATTCCCGGGCCGGGAGAAATATTTGTATGGCCTACATTTATTTCTCTCGTGAGTTTGGGTGTAATTTGTGGTTGTCTATGTGTGTCCATGGCACCCGTTACCCAGGGTTTCCCTAGTGCGGGGCTATGTTGAGTGTGTGCGTTATTATTATTATTATAAGTAATGTGCAAGGCAACAGCAAAACAATCATAGATTAGCCAAATATGTCATGAAATGACGCTAAAAAACGGTAAAGATTTGTAGAGACTGCTTGAGTTTGTATTAATTAAATATTTTTTACATATGAAAATAGCATCCAAATATTAAATAATTATGTAGTTTAATATCATTTAAAGTAATATGTAGAAAAAAATGCATTGTGGGTTATACCGCTTTTGCGCTGAGTTTTAATTTACACTAGCCCTTCTTTTGTTACCTACTGCAGTAGTGTAGTACTGACTTATTACCATTTGGAGCGATGTGTTTAAATATTTTTATTTCTTACGAAAGTAAAATCTAATGAATTATTAAGGGTCGTATTCCAGAACTCTATTCAATGCTCAAGTCAGGATTTGAGCAGACTTGATTATGATTTCAAGCACTGGAAATACGACCCTAATGGCAAGGACTTGAGTATGATTTCTAGTGCTTTGAACCATACTCAAGTCCTGACTCGAGCATTGAGTAGAGTTCTAGAATACGCCCCTTAGAGTCGATATTACCTCAGCACGAATTGAAATTTTTGGCAGGGCCACTGGCTTCATTTCAGAATTTATTTTTTTATTCTATTTTTTTTATCCATCGTCAATATTTTAAGGAATCGCGTTTTCACACAGTAATCAGTGTAATCCTCAATTTTACTATATAAGCATTGACTTACAATTATATGGACGTCGGGTCCGCGCTAAAAAGTGTCCGAACTTATAGGGCGTTAAAATCGTATACAGAGCATCATTCACGCTCTAGTCTTCGTTTGTTCGACTGACAGCGAAGCAAGCAAAATTAGACAGTACTGCGATGACATTACAATTTAAATTCAACGTTTTAGCTTTTTTTCATATTCCTTGACATGTCACTACGTTTAAATAGGTTGACTTGGGACATTTTTTTCGTGGTTTCTGTATTAGACCCGTCGTCCATTTATTTGTAAGTCAATGTATATAAGTATGTTTTTCAAAGTGAATTCAACACTCACTGTAAGCGGAATCAAACAAGCAATTCGGGGTAGTATAGGCTCTTAAGCCATGAAACCAAAGTTCTTGTTTATGATGTTACCTAGTAATATAGTTTTTTTAAATTTCATAGTCCCGCACTAGGAGAACCCTGTGTCGCGGGTGCCATGGACACACACATAGACGACAATAAACTACACCCAAACTCACGAAATAAATAAATGTAGGCCACATATTTCTCCCGGCCCCCGAAATCGACCCCGGGACCTCTGCGTGGCAGACCAGCATGGTAACCGTTCGGCCACGGAAGCATTTCATGGACGTAGGACTACGAGGTTGTTAGTATTGTACAAGTAACCCTGTACAGGTGTGCATGGTCATTCGTCGATCTCATCGTCACTTTCCATCAGGTGGGATAGTGGTCAAATGGTGGTAATTAACATAAAAAAATATAGGGAGTGAACATCGGAAAATCTTGGAAAAAAACCAATGCCTCTGAACGCTGTTGTCGTATATATAAGTTATCGTATTAATGTCTGATGTATTTACGACCAATTAAATACGAAAATGTATTAGTGTGTCTTAAGGCAATGTCATTGACAGCGTTGTTTATTCATTAAATCCATATGAGGATCTTGTTTAGGTTTCAAAAACTGATTAATCGTCCGTCTACCTTTGTTTTATATGAATATAACTGATAAAACAAGTTTGACACAAACTACAGGTATATATTTAAAATAAGTAGTGAACCTAAAATTCGTTGCCCAAAAAATTGGAAATGAAACTATTTATATCGGACCTAAAGTTACATAGTTATGGTCCCATAGTTAGCCGTGACCATGTGATTTTTTTTTCTTTATTTATTTCGGAACTTTTATGCGATGCATATGCCAATTCCATCGTACCCTAAACTATAGCTTACATGTCTGGACCGAGCCGCTTCAACAAATAGTAATGGTCTTTTTGTCTGTTTCGTGTGGGAATTGCATAATATACAATTTATAACACCTAAGGATGTTCGGTTTATCTGCAGGTCTCTCATCAACGCCGCCCTCTGTTGTTCGCACCGGACACATTTCAGTAACAAATGATATGCATCTTCTACTACTCCACATAACTCGCAATTAGGAGAATTATTCTTTTTTTTTTTCATTATGAAAGCAAAACTGTTCATTGGAACGTGTCCGGTTCTCATCCTTAGTGCGATGACAACTATTTTTCTACCATAGTCGCACTCTGCAAACCAAGGTAAATGAGGAGGCTGACACTGAGCTCTTGTGCGATACCAGATACCTTTTTCCCTTGATCTGATATTAAATGACCATGAGATCATAGTAATATGATTTACTTAAAATAAACATCACTTTGTTTTTATTCAATTAAAAGATAATTGTATTTATGGCAGTTTCGCTATCAGTAAACTTATTGTTACCTCTTAAAATAAGGAATAATTAATTGAAGCCGTGGTAGCCTAATGGTTTGTCCTACTGCCTCTCAAGCAGAGGGTCGTGGGTTCGAATCCGGGGTCGCACCTCTGAGTTTCTCGAAATTTATGTGCGAAATTTAATTTGAAGTTTATTGGCAAACGTCGTGATGAACCCGTCGTAATGAACCCTCGGAAAACGTGTTATGTCCCCAACCCGCATTGGGCCAGCGTGGCAGACTATGGCCTAAACCCTCGTTTGAAAGGAGACCCGTGCCAAGCAGTGGGACGTATAAATGGGTTGATGATGATGATGAAAGTAAGGAAACTAATGTGTAACGTTTAGTTTTCGTAACGATATTGTATGTACATAGCGTAACACGGTGTAAGGTACGAACTAGATATGAGCGAAAAATCACGTCGCGTGTCTTACGCGGAAAGCTTCGATGAATGCGTATATTTTAATATATTCAGATTATAGTACTAACATCTTAAGAATTTCTGTTGTCCGTAAATAAAGTCTTACATGAAATCAAATGTTTAATTACAGGTACTTGGCGCACTGTCATGGCCGGATGATCAATAAATTCGCGGTGATAGGCGCACCGCATCCTAATCTCTACTGGCAATACCCGCCGTCCGCATTTTGTAATCGCGTATTACATTTTATACAGGTAATTAATTATAAACTACGTACCCGCTACAAAAACATTTATTACTTACATTTACAATAAAGTAACGACATTCAAAAATAATCTAAACACTCCATTGAATTAATTAATTTGTATGCCATAAAATTTGCATTATAACAATGTTATTGTCTGCGATAGTGCAAATCCGCGTATGAAGCCAAATTTCACAGGAGAGGGATTTAACGTTACTGCTTTGTTATTTCAATGGCTACCGACTTTCATTTTTGCACAGTAAACATTAATTTATGTTGTCTACGGACTGATAACAATATATTCCCGTAAATCACACTAAATTGGTTGCCACGACATTTACGCGGATTTTATTTGGCGGCTAAATTACCGAAATGGAGGTTCAGACATTATATTAATTATAAGAGGATATTAACCCCATAGACGTAGGTACGTACGGACGTGAGGGATAACTTGGGAGTTCCTAAACCTGATTCCTAAGATTGACAGACAGAGTTCGTCCAGTGAAGTACTGCCACTTGACCTATTTCTACCGCCAAGCAGTAAAGTGAGCATTACTGCGTGCCGGTTTTGAAGAATAAGGGTGCTGGTGATATTACAGGTACATGGGACTTGTGAACTCTGTGCTTAGGGTGACAGGCGTAGTGGCAATGCCCCTAAGATATTTGCGATTTAAAGTCCTGAGTGACACTGCAACTGTTATGCAAAGGCGTGTCGCTTACCACCAGGCGCACGACTCGTTCGTCCCGTCACTTGGTATAATAAAAAAAAGTATGATAACTCCATTCATATGCAGCAGCGCTGTTTATGTAATTCCAGTGGCCGAACTTCCCCGAGCAGTGGCTAGCCGAAGGTGAACTCCAGGATGGCGAAGGTCGTTGGGCCAGCTCTCGTGCTTGCGACTGGACGGGTCCTTTGAATTATGTCAGAGGTTGGTTATTGGAAGATAACATGGGTAGTGGTTAGGTTAGGGGTATTTCTGTACAGAATCCACCTAGATAACCAGTGGCGAAGGGTCTAATTCTCATCGGCCATTAATAACAAGTTAAAGCACCATCCAAAATAACACTTAAATATAAGCTTCTGCTAGCATGTTCAAATTTGTATTGTGTAGATACAGGTCGCATTACGACAAACCTTAGTGGTTTAAATGCGATTAGAAACATATTTGTGTATTTTGTCCTTTATACAATAAATAAATAAATAAAAAAACCGTGTGGTTAATTTTTAAGGATCAAGTTAAAATTAAAAAAGTTAAAAAAAATATATTACCGACATTTTTATTTTTTTAATAAGTGAATCTGTTGAAAATTATTTTTAATTATATTTACGAGACTTAGAGCAATTTTTGCACGTTGTAATTTTAAGTAGCCAACATGCCATTTGAAAGTTTCCACACATCTCAGTGACCAAATTTAAAAATTAACATTTTTGGGTATCGTCAAAATAAACTTAAAATAAATATTTAATCAAATACAATTTAATCACATTTTTGATCAAACTACTTCGTAAGTATACCAGCAAACCTTCAGTCAAATATGAATATATAAATCTGGGCAATCATGATGAGAAATGAATAATAAAACCCTCAGGTGCTGCCTGGTGGAGGATCCGTCCGAACCACCGCATACAGTCCACAGCGCTTCTCATCGGCGCACGCGACTCTGCCGCGCAGCTGGTCACGTCTGCGCAGCACTGCTTGACGTCCACGCTGCGAATGGTCAACAAACCTGATCCCAGCGACAGTGAACTTGCTAATATTATTCTGGATTTTCTTATTAGTAAGTACATACATATGTTGTACATGCATATATCGACTCCTCCTACTTAAAATATCGTATGTCGAAATTGCCAAGTTTACAGGGAAGCGTTTTAAGGTTCTCAATTCACTGCAATGAGCATAACACGTGACTTTAGCATTTCTCAGTTTTATTCGGCAAAGCTTGTTACTCGCATAGAGTATTGTTAAATCCTAGATATCGGTTAGATGATCTACTAGATGATCACTCTATGTCAGTAATGAGGTTTTGCCAAACAAAACGGAGAACTTTAAAACGTTCCCCTGTAAACTTGGCAATTTCGACATACGATACTTTACGTAGGAGGTGTCGATATATGCAAGATGACTTTTTAGTCACCATCCAATAAGTATCAAACAAAAATTGAGATTTTTTTTTTTTGAGAAATAACTAGTTTTGTTATATTATGAAGAAAGCCGAAAAATCAGTACAAATATCTATAACAAAAGACAGGAAAATTTCTACGACTTGGCAACTGAACCCGTGCCTCAGGTGGTAAGATCAATTCTAGGGTAAAGCATGGACGTGGATTCAGGTCCCGAAGAAGTTTTAACATTGCTTGGGCAACCTACGCTTGACATTTGTCATATCATTCGAAAAACGGGGTGACAGCGACTTGTGGAGGGAATCCACGAGCCGAGGGTCTGATAATTTCGTGACTGTTGGTGTATATGTAAAATCCGGAATTTAAGAAGGAGGTATTAGTATATTATCCATTCTATATGTATTCTATGACGCTTAAGTAAGTATACTCCGCCCACGGAACAATAAATACAGTAGAAGTGCTTACTTGCGTGACGCGTAAGCCAACAGTTCACGGAGTTCCGCAAACTTTATTTAATTTTAATAAATTTTAAATTTTCTATTCATTGTAATCATTTTTTTGTTACAAGAAACTAAAGTAACCCTCATACCGCTGCAATACGGTCGCTTCTTTTTTGGAGAACTGAGTAAATATCTCGAATTCGTCGTCGTTCAGCTATTAACCGCTAGATGGCACATTGATTGAAATTTATATATAAAATTAAAACGTAGCATGCAATAATAGGTATTGATGATATTGCACTTTCAACGATATACCAAGAGGGTAAAGTTTAAAATATGTTAACAGTCCAGATTTTTTTTAATTTGATATCACGACCAATCAATATCAAGATTTCATAGCGTTTCAAATTATGAATGAGTTTGGGCTACAGCGGTTCTGACACTTCTATGGTTTTTTTTTCTTCCATGACGACCTATTCCGATTTTTTCTCATAACACTTTTATGTTTCAACAGTTAAAGAAAAACCTATGGATGGAGAACCACGTACACTAGTGGGTCGAATGCTGGGCGCAGTCGCAGGGCGTGGCAGAGAACTAACAGCTAAACTTGTGCTGCCACCTGCACAAGCATAACTATCTAAGGTCTAAGATTAAGTTTTGAGCAAGCTTTAAGATTGGGCTCGTGTGAAATTTAAATATAAGGCGCTATCTCGAAAATAAAGCGTATTCACTGAACATATATGAAATGTCATGTTCAGTGTCATGTTATGAATATAGAATCATACGCAGACGCAGCTACTAAAGTTTCCCGTTGCGTCGGATCTGTGCTAAATTTTCTCCGCCTGTTTTATCCATAATAATTTTGACCGAACGGATTGCGGGACGCGAGGGAAGAACTCCCCCTCCCCCCCACACCTCACCTTCTAAAATATAAGCTCGCGATGAAATTCCCCGCTTTAAAGAATGAAACCATATGTCATATGGTACGTATGGTGTTATAATTTTTTGTATGGGCGCAATATTGATGCTTGCTTAATATTGAGTAGTGCATACTTATAATTTATTTATAAAATTTTAAGTACAATGAGAACTTCCTATGATACCAAAAACTGTGCTTTTCATAATTACAATTTACATATCTATTTTTTTTTGTGTAAATAAGATTTTATGCATGGTTTTTTTTATGAATTAACTTTAAGCAACGATTAAGTACTGATTTTATACATAAGTAAAATCGTAACATTGATCATGTATATTTATGTTTTATAAACAAAAATGTTAATGGTTATGTATTTTTTCTATATATAAATATATTTTTCACATAATTATTTATTTTATTTAACAAATATGTATAATAACTGCCTCTGTGGCCGAACGGTTACCACGTCGGACTGCCACGCAAAGGTCCCAGGTCCGATTGCCGGGCCGGGAGAAATATATGTTGGTCTACATTTATTTCTTTCGTGAGTTTGGGTGTAATTTGTGGTTGTCTATAGCACCCGCGACACAGGGTTTCCCTAGAGCGGGGTTATATTGAGTATGTGCGTTATTATAAAAAAAAAGTACAGTCAATGGCACACCCAGTGTACGTCGATCACATGAAACTTGAAGTATACTTACAAGGTTGACACAGCACACAATTGCTTGGGAGCTTCCTCCCGGATGCCAACTTAGGTCCTGTGACGCGGTTCAAAGACGTATTATGAGAATTGTTGATGATCCTGTGCTTACAGACGATTATGAACCGCTGTCTTCGTGAAAGTCTCTTCAAAGGCAGTCGCCTTTATTGGATTTCTTTTTTGCATTGGACATTTATCAAAAATAGTATAAGGTAGATCATAAAACTTCTTAAGACTTCTTCTTTCCTCTGTATGCTCAATCGTCCTCCAACATGCGCACTTTGCTGCTGTATAATAAACAGAATTATCTATATAAACTGCACTACAAATATTTTTTTCCTTGTTTTTTTATGTTAACCCTTAACTATAGTCCCTTAACTGCCTCCGTGGCTAAACGGTTACCATGCAGGGGTCCCAGGTTCAATTCCCGGGTCGGGAGAAATATTTGTATAGCCTACATTTATTTATCTCGTAAGTTTGGGTGTGATCTGTGGTTGTCTATGTATGTGTCCATAGCACCCATATTATTATTATTATAGTTGTAAAAAAAATAACCTCATCGCTGTCTAAATCAGTGTTCAACCATTGCTCTATGTCTTCTTGAATTACTAAGACACTTTTTCGATTCGCCATGACTAGAAACTGAAAGAAAAAACAAAATGGACAAAATATGTCACACGAAAAACCATTATTCACTTTTCAAGCAGCGAGCAAAACACGTCCATCTCACAGTGTGCGCTTTGGCGTGACATCGGAGGGTACTAAGGAGTAGGAAGAGCTGCGTCGCCTACAGCGATTCCTACGCGAGTTTAAAGAATGAACTTGCGCCCATTGGTCCCACGACTATAGTTAAGGGTTAAGTTACTATAAAAAATACGAGTTTTCAACTGCTTTTTGTGGTGGTATGCGTTGAAACTTTTTTGCCTCAAACAAAAAATTTAGGAACCTATAGTCTAACCTACGACACAGAACTGTGTGTATCACAAATTAGAAAGATTATAGCGTGCATTAGAAATGACTAACTAGCGCGATTGTGTTTTAATAAATTATATTTTCGCAACACAACTGTGCTCAGTAGTGAACCTGAAGAATTTCCTCCTGTGGCGGCCGTATCTCGGCGGCATTGCTGCCAGGTGTCCAACGGAAGAATGAGTGTGCATGTTCCCATCATTTTCCCTATTCTTCGACCTACATACCATTGTTCAAGCTACCTGCAAATGCAGTTAGTAGAAATTCTAAACAACTGCTTGACATGACGCGAACAGCAACATTTTAACATCGCACCGCTCACCACCGACAGGGAACCCATCATCGTATTCTGGAGACGAGTCGATCTCGTACTGTACAGTCAGAGGAGTCAGAGGAGCTTCCTCTCACGTATAATTCGGTTGCGGAATGAACTCACTGTCGGTGTTTTCCCACAGGAATACAGCATGGAGACCTTGAAAAGTCCTAAAGGATTGGCAACGGGCTTGTAACGCACCTGGTGTTGCAGGCTTCATTGGCGACGGTGACCGCTTTCCATCAGGCGGATTTTATGCTTATTTGCTGCCTACATAAATTAAAAAAACAAGATTGATGCTTAGTTTTGAATAACGCCCGTATAGCACTGTAACAAGGCCCATCACTGTTAAGCTTAATTTGCTACAAAGTATCAAGCTGGAAATGCTCTTAGTTAAACCTGTATGCGCATGCATCTCCGAATGAACTGATTTGGAGATACTTCATATAATTTATAACAATGTCTTTTAACAATGGTCTAAGCTATAAATTTCGATTCGCGCCTTTTTAATCATTAATTTTTTTACCGACAACAATAGCCAATGTTAATAAGATTAAGGGTGTAATAGTAATTTGGCAGGAATATAAGGTAAAGATAAGCTGGAAATACCACGGTGTACACGTGGTAATATCATGGTGTACACATGGTAATACCATGGTATACAAATGCTAATACCCTGGTGTACACATGGTAATACCCTGGTATACACATGGTAATACCATGTGTACCAGCGCGGCAGTCAAATTATGACTATATTCGCGCCGCATACGAGCGGGTTGATAGGTGGTTCGTTCATTGTGACGCTTTTAAGAGGACTATGTAGAATCGAATATACTGAACTATACTACACTGACCTTAGTGGCGGGTTTCTTGCTCGTATGCGCAGCTCTCCTTAGCAGTGCTCTTCCTCAACTTCTTCGACGTCCTAATTAAGGATCGATGGGTGATCCAAGGCGGACGCGCGTTACCCAGAACGTTTAGTTGTAGACAGTCCTAACTATGAACAGTAGCTCGGTTGCAGCTGGGTAAAAAGGATAGCAATATAAATGTTGAAGGAAATGAGGGTAGGTGAATTAACCTAAGCGCCATCTACCGTAGCATCAGCGCGAACACCATGTTATACACGTGGTAATATCATGGTACCGAAAACGTAAGTTGTACATCCAATATTTTGTAAAGTCGATAAAGTTTTTAAATGAAAAACAAAAGCATCAAGTGCGAATGCCTTTTAATACGCAATATGCCCACAAAAAGCTAACCGTATATAAATTTCTCGCTATCGATATATTATATTCACAAAAGTTAATAGATTTCAAAATGCTTCTATAAATTTCTACGCGCATTGAATTGCGTTAAGGAAGATTACTATATCACATTAGCTCAAATTCTTAACATAGTTTGCTATAGGAAACATGCAAGTAACTATTAACGCCATCTGCCGACTCAATTTGGTATAGTAAGTATGAAAAAGTGTACATTTATTTATCACCCAGAGCAATAGAAAGACGATCAAACATTTCTGAAACTTGTGAAGTAATCCTCACAATTAAAGAACTAGCTAATACCCATACTAGTTTTATGTCTATGCTATAAAACAAAATAGTAACTTCTAAAACGTATCTGATATAAGTGGCGACATTTATAATTATTGCACTTTCCTAAATCCAATACCCTGTCAATTATTGATTTTTATTTGACAACAACTACAAAAAAATAAAAAGATATTGCGCTTTAAAAACATTGATCAGGAAGATCACCAACATGATAGTGTGAGCATCATTCACGGTTGACATGTTGTGACCTTGTCTTGGCGCTAGTGTCGACAATTGACATCAAAGCCATGTTGTCAATAGAAGAAAATAGTTCTTTGAACTCCCGCAACATGGTGAGTGTCTGATCATAACTTGTCAACCCTTAAATCCGTTTATGAAAATGACCGTTTAAAAAATCAGTTTAAAAACAACGCCGTGAACCGCCGCAAAATAGAAACAATAATTAATAGGGTATATAACAAATAGATATTACAAACATTCGTAAAGACGCACTAAGCAGAAGATCTGTGTAAGATCTTGACCGCTAGTGTGAAGTGACCATAATACTCGGTGCAAAATAAGTAAGATTGTAATTAATAGGCCAATTCTTTCCACTATTATACTCGTGTCCATTTTGCAAAATTCCGCTTCTTTTGAATATTTGTGTGGACGGTTGTAACATGTGAAATGGTCCTCCTGACTGCCGTACTTACATTTTTGATGTAATTAAATAAGACGATCAAATTCAGCTTTCAAAAGCGAACATTCTACACTTAATATTTTTTATATCAATAGAACTCAATGACTAAACTTGTTTGACACGTGGTACACAGCTCAAAACGTGGAGTGAAAAAAATTGAGGAATGCTAATTACGACAATTAGTCAGGAGAGACATCATCAGGAAATTTAATAAAGGTTCTTTTCATCGTTGGGAGAGTTATGGAATTTTTCTCAACTTCATTTGCACCCAGTATTATACTATAAATCTATGTGTCAACAATTACCTAAGCTTTCTAAAAGTAAATAATAAAAATCAAATAGGCCTTATATCAAGAGATATTACACATTACAACGTCGATAGGCACACTTTCTTTTAAAATACTGAACTTTTGTCTAAACTTCTAGTTTTTCTAGTTTAGGAAACTGTTTAATTCTTCTCAAATATTTAAATTTAACTAAACGTCTTGCTAACAATGTCGTATATGGCCAAAAAGCTCTTGTGTAAAACGATTTTCAAACCCGGGGGTCAATTCAGAACCTTACGATAACTCAGTTGTCGACCGATTCCATTTCATATCGTACGACTTCTTTTCATTTTTATTCAAAACACCGGAATCGAACGTCAAACTGTCGTACTCAAAACCGAACCGAAATGACGTCACACCCGTACAATTACTCGAACTTCTCGACCGGCAAAGGCTACTGACGTTATTCGGAACGCAGTTATCGAATGAAAGTTAACGAACGTTCTATTGTTTACAAAGCAAGAATGTAATATGGAAATCTCTTATTATTTTAAATAAAGTATGGATTTTGTTCAATTTTATTAATTTAAGACCTCTAAAGTCTTAAAAATTTGTATAAAAGGATTTTCATTTTTCTTATAATCTGACTAACTCCGTAAACGCTGTTGGATAACGATATCGCATCCGAATCCGAATAGCACGTTTAACTCGAATGATCTGAATAGCTTGGAAAGTGCCCTTCGAATCGAACGATTCGGTTAAAATATCTAAGAGTTCTGAATCGGGGTCCCGAACAGTTGATCAATGTAACAAAAGAGATTGTCCACTGTAACGAGTGATTGTCAACCGCAACGAAAGCGAATCGACGACTGGTTTTTAACGATTTTTGCGCTAGCGCAATCTGTGAATGTATGAAAGTTATTTTATTTTTATTTTTTTAAATTTATTTTTACATTTTGACATAATTAGCAAGACTATGTTAAATACATCGTTGTAAAGGGTTTTTCAATAGACAACAATTTTGTATTTCATTAAAACACAAAATAAATGAGATAGCTAAAATGTATTCCAGGTGTAGTACATATATTACATTTAATTTGCACCGTTCAATTCTTTGGAATCAATTTTCCACCACTCTTCCAGTCGTATCCACTGATATTGTTCCATAAAAATCATTCAACGGCGTTAGATCGCATGGACGAGGTGGCCATTCAACCGGATCATTTAGCGAGATCACACGATTATCGAACTTTCTCTTCAGTAGATCAATTATTTGACCAGCTATGTGACCGCTGCAAACGTATCACGGTGGTCATATGAACGAGATTGAATTCCATCTTTAAATGTAACATGTGTAATGCATCTGGAATACATTTCACCTCGACATCCTAATTATGTTGTTTTATTGAAATATAAAATTGTTACGTTAACGAAAAACCCCTTATTACACGACAAATTTCATGCAAATATAGTTTTAATGCTAAGGCCTTTGTCATACACACACAGTTTCAAAGTATTTTGGAACATAGAAGGCGTTTACATGACAATGCAACAGTTTGCTTTGCCTCAAGAAGAAGTCGCAGCAATTCATCTTCACAACAATGGTATGAAATTGATTGAACACTTTCCAAATACTAGAAGAGAAACAGTATTATAACATGACGATGATGACATAGACTAGAATCAAGGCGGGTGATAATGGCATCAGTCAATTTCAAAATGCGTAAAAACATTTAAGAATCTCATGGAACTTTTTTAATATTACCATTGTCATTCCTCATGCGGAAGATAGAGACGTAGAATTATAACAATTTAGATTTTAGTTGAAAAATAGTACACTGACTACAGAGCTTAATAAAACATTCATTTATAAGAATTATTACAAAAGTTTGGCACATAGAAGTACGTTTTTATGAGACCTCGATTAATACATTAGTGAAGCCTTAATGGGGGCTACCATCGAGACGCTCATTAATAGGCGTACACATCGACTCTGAAAAGGTAAAACGGTAACGTGCGTTTGGAAAATATTATAGGAGAAATGTTTAAAGTAATTTTTTAACAAAAAAAACTTACGTGGATGCCTTACTTTGTCAGACTCGTATCTTATAAAGAGTGGATTATTCAAGAGATGGTAAAACTTTATATTTATTTTAAATTTCTTATCAAGGGTGTTAATTTGGATACATTACTTTAAGAACAGGTAAAAGCCAGTATGTGAATACTAAGGAAATTTTATGTGAAATCAGCTTTTTTTTGCACTTCAGAAACTTTGTGCTTTAAGATAAGAGTTGGAGAAAGTAAGGCAACGATATGGTAAACTAGAAAGTTTCAGCTTTTCCACACAACAAATAAAATTGGAGTTATAACTACGAGAACATAGACGATAATATTTTCCAAATACACGATAGGCGTTATACCTTTCTAGGGTCGAATAAACTTATAGAGTAGTCAAAAGTACATCGTCCTTTTGTAAATGCAGGATTTCTTAGAAATTTCGCTTTTAGAAGAAAAATTGTAAATTAAAAATGCTCTCCGTTTTCACCGTAGGTAAGGGAAGAAATCACTGTGCTTCATCGTGACCAATTTTTTAATTTTGGTGCTTGCAATCACCATCGAGCGTAAATTCAGCTGCATTTTTCGCTATTTCCTATTTCATACAACGCATGAATCTAGGTCCTAAGTGAGGGTATCTCTAGCAGCCATCATTGGCAAAACACGAAGACAAAAAGCTATCGCTTTTCTTAATCAGACCCAAAGTAAACTTAGAAATAAATAACTTGAACTATTATACAACTTACGCTAACAAATGTACAACTTAAATAATGATAGATACTAAGTAATAATAGATTTTTACTATGTCAGAGATTTATTTTAAAAAGTTGACTATTTAACAGAGTGTGTTCTGAATCGTTTTGGAAGTTCAATTAGCTATTTTGAAAAACGTTCTCTATTAACTTGTCAATAAAAAAAAACATGTGTCAGTATAACTTTTGTTATTATACTAATTCTACCATCGTACTTTTAAAAATATGTAATAAATAACTGACATCGTGAAAATGCACATTGTTGCGTTTCCATTCACGTGACACTAAGCGTAATTTACGTAAAAAATCTTTTATTTGTTCGAACACCAAACTAAAAATCAGTTCGGTTTTAATCATTAACTAGGTACGATTTCAGTACTTAATAGTACCTAATAGGCATATAGAAAAATCTTAACCTTCTAACTCTTAAAGCGTTCCGGTTATAACATCCTTTAAAGGGGGCTATCTCACGTCGCAAATGGAGTAAA
This sequence comes from Hyposmocoma kahamanoa, assembly GCF_003589595.1. NCBI lineage: Eukaryota > Metazoa > Arthropoda > Insecta > Lepidoptera > Cosmopterigidae > Hyposmocoma > Hyposmocoma kahamanoa. The sequence goes on from NW_020653850.1 coordinate 2,539,793, forward strand.
AACCATCATATCAAATTAGTTATGATACACAGTTACATGTGACATTGATAATAGCCATGCTTACGGTAGTTCTCATACCACAATTTTGTCTTCCATATTTGTAATTTTTTTTACAACGTCTGTCATAAGCTCTAACAGCTTTCAGACTGTTGTTTCTCCTTTAACTTCAGTGTCTGACACAGCTTCACTGACGCAACTGTCGCTGTCGTTCGGTTTCAACGTGACGTCACTGTTCACTGTCACATCCAAACCCTCTTTCCTTGGCGTTCTATCTTTATCTCTACTTGTAATTTGAGTATATAGTTCATCTAACTCACTCACAAAAGATACAGGACTATCTCTGTTCACTTCAGGACAGCTTAATGCTGGCGTTGAAACGTATTTCCCTAATTTAGGATTGCTCTTTATTGTTTTCCTCCATCCAGGGTCATAGTTGACATACTGACTTTCAATATTAGACACGTCTTCGTTACTAAAACTTATTTCATTGGGACACATGGAGGATGGCGACGGTGCATATAAACCATGACTTCGAATGCTCACTTCAGACATTTGGTAATTTGGGCAATAGATGTCGCTTTCATTCTCAAAGCCTTGTTCACTAGCATTCGTGCTACACGTTTCAAAATCGTAAGTTGTTTTTGCACCGAAAAAAGTATCTTTGCCGTCGTCATTAGAGTCTTTGATTTCCATATCTACGTTTTGTAGAAGATTATCTAATTCTCCAGGATCAGCTTCTAAATTCTGCGGTGTGCTAGATCTGTTAATTTCTTCACTGTTCATTGTGCATTCTTCAGAAATATCTTGCAAAGATTTGTCAATACATTCTTTATTATCTTGTTTATTGGGTTGAACATAGTCTATGTATTGCCCAAAACTTTCCGGGTCGGTGGTTTCGTTTGCTGCGCTTTCTTGAAATGATGTTATTTCTGAATGAGTGTTCAGTGTCTGGTCCGAACATGTATGAGGCATTGCTATTTCGGACGCAGAACTGTATTCTAAGCTACATTGCTGTGATATTGTCCTCATTTCAGGTTGTTCAGCGTGACTTTGGAGACACTCTTCTGACGTACTTGTTCTTTGATTGTTAAATGTTTTTGGTGCTGCTTTAACAACTTGGTGCTGCGGTACTTGAGTCTCAGGAACATTTGTATAAATATTCATGATCCTGCTCGATTTGGGATCCTCGCTTTTGTTCCAAGATTTCCTATCATTGTTATAATTTTTATAATCATTCGAATCATCTTGCAGTAAGTTAGGATTACCAACATGACGCCTTTCTTTTATACCGTTATTTGATCTTTCCACGTGGATATTTGTGTTGTTTACTTTCGATCCAGAGTTAATAATATTCGCGACGCCATTGTAAGCCTCTTTTGAAGGCAACGGTAAAGAGACATGTGAATCATTATCAAAATCCCTTCTTATAGGTAATTCCAGGCAATTCCTTTTCATGTGTTGCCTTTGTTTTTTGAAGAATTTCTTAGCTACGTTCATCTGGTTAGGATTGTAGAAAACTTCTGGACCAACGTTCGTTGTGTCAGGATACGTCATCATAGAATTGTTGGATCTGTACTGTTGTCTATGTAACACTACTAGATTGATATTTGGCGTTTTTCCATTTGTGTTTTTGAGGAGATCCTTTTGCAAAGTCTGCCCGTTTAGTTCCGCACCACCTTTGTACGTTCCACTATTGTTAGTTTTAGAATTAGTTCTATTGGAACTTCTACTTTCAGATCTAGATCTGTTATCATTCGGAATTGGAAGTGTCAAAGGTGCAGAAGTTTGATTTGGAGGTAAATTTTGCTGATTACTATCGAAAACACTTCTATTCCTACAACATTTTTTGCTGTTATGGAAATAACAATGCACCATAGACCATTGATCCCTTACGTCACTTCTCGCAATACCGTAGAAGAACAAAATAAAAGTACCGAGAACGGTAGCGCAAACTGCATAAATGATGCTACAGATATCTTCTTGATACGGCAAGTATGCCGGCAGCGGTCGGTACACAGCTATAGCGCCACATGTCCATACAGACATGTACAAGCATAGAACAATAACTTGTGCGCGCAACTGTATTATAGGTGTATGCTCAATATCGTCGACCTCAGAATCTGCAGCAGACTTTATGCTTCTCCGTTCAGGATTCTCATTGGTTTGATTCGGTTCCCACATTTCTAAATCAACATTCTCAGTCGCTTGTGTACCTTCTGACAGTTGCACGTTCATGTTCCTAATAGTGCATCGTATGAGCAAAAACAGTACGAAGAGGAAAGTTAGCAAGATCCCACCAGGTACGAACAAAGCACTCAATGCCGGAGCAGTACTCAAGAAACACTGCGAATAACCCGCATAATCTTTCAAGTTAACCGCTCCCGATATACCGCAGACTATCAAAGCAATACCCCATCCCACTAAATAAAGCCCCAAAATAGGTTTCTGTACAGGTACATCAGGAGGAATATCATCCTCCGGTGTCCTAACAGGATTGTGCGTCTTTGTCACCCATTTATACATGTTACTTGCCGACACACACATCCATAATAAACAAGAAAGAGACAGATAGTGTATCAAAAGACCGAGCACCTGGCACAATTTGACTTCTTCGGTCTGGTATATTCCCAAAGTGTACATGAAACAGAGTAATCCTACCGCAATCCAAGTATTGATTAGTGCGTGTTTGGTTTTCTTAGCCATCTGTATGGCAGGGTAGCACATGATGTAGGTGAGTGTGGCGCAGCTGACGCAGCCGATGAGAATGAGGCTCCCGACGTAGACGGCGGGATGGGACACTTTGAAACGAGCGCCGTCGGTTCGTGCGCCGTAAATGCCAGTTTCCACGTTTTGTAATAGACCAACGTACGCCAGTTTATAACATCGAATGAACACCATTCCGGATACGTATTGCATTATTATGCAATCTGAAAAGAGAAATTTGTTTTCTTTTTTAAAAACACTACGAAATAAATTATTGCCAAAAGTTCCGTCTATTTTGGAATAAAAAAAATATATCCCAATAAATTAAATTTAATATTTCTCAAAAACGCTCGGAAATGTTTGTACTTCCAAGTACTTTTCAAAGAACCCAGAAAGTGAGTCATTTACGGAGCGTGCACCTCTTTGCAGGCCATTTTCTTTTTTTTTTCACTGACACTGGCATTTTGCCGCTGATGGCCTTGACTGTGTCACCAGATAAAATCTTTGCCGACCTAGATCGAAAAAATAAGTATGAAAATCCAATATTGTCCGTTGCACTAAACTTTTAAATATCTACTAACAAAGAACTATGTAAACAGACTAAAGAAAAACTGTCATACAGCCAACTTTTCTCTAGTATTAATGCCAATTCAATTATCTTATATACTTGTACAAGACCATTGCCGTAATTGCGAGAATTAAAAAAATTGTATATGGTATTACTTATTGTGCATTTAATTATGGTGCACGATAATATATGAAGAGGCTGTATAGTAGAACCTTTGCCTTCCCAAAAAAGTTAACATAAAAAAATATGGTACACGAATAGACCTGCTCCATATACTTTAAACAGGCAGTAAAATAAACGAAAGCACTTTGAAGTTATTTTTTGTTATTTCTATTTTTTGTACTGTTTCTATATTCTTCGCGAAAATGGGTTCTAGTTAGAAGAGCGAAAATACTGTAACGGACTGTACTCCGCCTAATTTAAAACAATAATATTGAACATATGTTCATAAGCTCACGCCCTAGTCTAGTAGGCAGAGACCACGGAACGCCACTTTATCCTGACACAACTCTCGAACCTCATATACATCAACTACCCTTTTTAAACGTAATTGTACGAAAAGACTAGTCGATGTATATTGTATATATGATAATATAATACGAGTATCCCATACCCGAAGAGTTATCCCTCCACCGGCGAGTGTCGGGGTCCCAAATAGCCACGCGGCCGTCGACTCCACCCAAAAAACTGGCACGCACCGTTACCAAAATTGGCTCCACAAGGTCTTGAAGAGTTGCATTTGCTGAAACAGTAATATCTAGCATTACACACATACGTACACCATCAATGGGTTGATAAGACCTACAGCTAAGCACGAGTCTCCTCTAAGAAGATTAGGTTGGGTGAAGATTAGGCTAGACTTAATGACTGAGGTACCTCTCCAAAATGTTACCATCATCAATCCATTCAAAACGTCTTGCTACTAAGCACGACTCTCCTCCACGGTGAAAGTTTAGGTCATAGTCTACCACGCTGGCAAAATGCAGGTTCGGGACACACGTTTTTCAAAAATTGTAAACCTTGGACATGCAGGTTCAACCACGATGTTTTCCTCTACCGTTAGCAAAAGACTTTTGTAGACATAGCAATAACGGCTGTTTATTAACGCAACATACTCAGAGTCCCGCACTAGGGAAACCCTGCATCGCGGGTGCCATAGACACATACATAGACAACCACAAATTACACCCAAAATAAACGAAGGCCATAGAAATATTAGCGAATGAATATTAAATAAATAAATAAATAAGTAACGCACACACTCAACATAGCCCCGCACTAAGGAAACCCTGTGTCGCGGGTGCCATGGACACACATATAGACAACCACAAATTACACCCAAACTCACGAGAGAAATAAATGTAGGCCATACAAACATTTCTCCCGACCCGGGAATCGAACCTGGGACCTCTGCGTGGCAGTCCGGTATGGTAACCGTTCGGCCACGGAGGCAGTTAAATATTATGTAGTATTGCCAGATTTCTTACATTTTTCGTAACTTTTGAGGACATTCAATTATATTTATTAATGTTAATCCTAAATAATTTATAAACGCCGAGAACGTTGAGAAGAACCCTAATTAGAGAAAAAGTAACTCAGAGATGGCGCAAAGAAAATTTAATCAAACAATTACTGGTTATAGCTTGATTGTTCTTGACCGTACTTACTTTTTGCTATAGTAATAAATGACTACTTCTAGCAAAAGGAATTCCTACTGAATACAAATGTTCGCGAAATAAGAAATTGAATTCGTACATGCCACCACGGGGATTAGAACCTGTCGACCTCTCAAATAAGGAGCAAAGCACTGAGCTAGCGTTGTTTAAAGACTCATATTTGAAGTACAATATTATTATCTAAAGTTCATCGCAGTCATTTATGGCATTATTGAAAATTCTTTAATCCAATGAAGTGTCACGTCAAATGTGCAGCTTATACGTAAAAAGTTTAGGTAAACCTTTGACTGCAGTAGCGGATTCCTTGATTTATAAAAAGAATTTCTTGTAATTATTAATACAAAGATCGAAAACTCAGAAAAAATTCCTTCGTTCCGGCCGGATTCGAACCGACATCTTCTAGCATACCGTGCCAGACGCTATACCAACTAAGCCACGGAACGAACCAGCGGACCTCACGAATTTTTCTATGTGCTTGCGTCGTATTTTTGTACTTGGTTTTTCAACGACTTTAATATTCTCACTTTGATATTCAATTATTTTTATGTGAAATTATTCAATGAAAATTTAAGAATTTCTCGTTTTTCATAAAAGTAGCTGAAGTATAAACAGAATTCTTACTCAATTGAAATCCGACAACAGGAGAAGTAATTTCCATGCTCATATCATCTCTCTTTGTGCTTAATCCGTAATAATCCTTAGACCTGTGCCCCTGGCTGGTCATGTCCCTTCCTGGCAGCAGAGGGAACAGCGAGGCGTCGTCGTACATTGCTACTACAACGTCGTGGGGTCGTTGTTGGAGGATTGTGTGGTCGTCAATGCGGCTATAGAGGAACGACAGTGGTACCTAAAAGGTTACAATTGAAATTCAAAAATATAATAATAACACACACACACTTATAATCTCGCACTAGGGCGCCCGTATCGCGGGTGCGACATAAGGCGCGACAAACTGTTATTCTAGCATAGAGCATAGCAATAACTCGGAATTTATGTTGCTCTCGCGCCCGCTCGTGCTAGCTCTACAGGAATTGAACCCAGGACCTCTGCGTGGCAGACCAGCATTGTAGTCTGCAGGCCACTGAGGCGGTTAATCTTATCTTTTTTCTTACGACACCAAGTGACGGGACGGACAAGTCGTGCGACTGGTGGAAAGCGACACGCCTGTCCACAACAGTTGTAGCGCCACTCAAAGCTTTAAATCGCAAAGATCTGAGGGGCACTGCCTCTGCGCCCGTCACCCTGAGACATAAGTTGACAAGTCCCATGTGCCTGTAATTTCACCAGCACCCTTACCCTTCTAAACCAAACGCAGTAATGCTTACTGCTTGGCGGCAAAAATAGTTAAGGTAATTAAGGTAAGGGTAAGGTTGGAGGCATATTAAGTTATAATATTATGGCTACCTGAAAGAAATTGCTACTTGGTCGTAAATCCGCCCATTGTACATTAGATTATTCAAATATATTTACATTACCGTTCTGTAATTGTAATTTTTAATGTACTTTAATTGTGTTATAAAGGCGGTAAGCCTAATCACGAGCACAAGGACATTGAAATCTACGTAACGAATTCACCTCATACTTATAAAACTTTAAAAAATCACTCACTTGCACACTAGCATGTATAAAGGCATCCATAACGTTGAAAGATGGTGTAACAGTTCTGTTGGTAGTGGTGCAATGCAATCGCGGTGTGTAGCCCTTAGCCGTGCTGTACCACACACAGGTAATTCCGCTGAAACCTTCTCGGACGGGGAACCTCTCCACTGCAAGGTTCACCTAAAGAAAATTAACGTCATAATACTTTTTGATACATATATGGCTGAAAATAATGCTGCATTTTGCACCGCTTTCATCTGACTTTACATTGTCAAAAGTTTTTGTAAATATCCACCAGATACGTATTTTAACATAATAGATACACGTATGATAATTATAAAGACCCTATTATGGGGAACACCACATCGCTCAATTAGTATCAGTCCCTATGAGATGATGTTTGGATAAACCGACAACAACCACATAACCACCTTTGACACGCAATTTCTCATGTCGTTTGCGAACTCTCTGGGAAGGCCATAGAGTTTTAGCCCGAAATTATGGGCCTACTTGTCAGAAATGGGTGTTGGCAACAATAACAAGAAAGTTGGGCAAACTACACTATGAGCTGCAAACTGATACCGGACAACAGCGATTCGCGAATGCGAATGATTTCGATATGCGACTCGTTAGTAATTACTAACCTACTAATTTTCGTATTTGAATGATCATATATTACCACAGATCGGAATAGGTAGAGTTTTTACCTAAACTTCGAGGAATATAGACAGAAAATGGGGTATGCCCTTTGCCACAGAAGTTATCCGAAGTTATCTGTGACAAGGGGTATATGGTACAAAACTATCCAATTGCGTCCTCCATGAAAGCCCTGGTTCGAGGAGGGTAGACTATCCAAGTCATTGTTAATCATTGTTATATATATTAACACATTCCATTAAATAAGTTTTACTATTTCATGAGAAGGGCAGAATCCCCTCAATGCCAATTCTTTAACAAGTTGGAGGACATGCTTCATTTAATGGAATGTGATGATGTGGGAGAGCTAAATTTAATGCTGAGCAACCCGTTGACGAAGAGTGCTGAAGCTCTATACTCCTATGTGAGGTTTTGCTTTCTGATGAGGATCAATACCTCACATGGGAGTAGTGACAGATAAACTAAGAGACTTATTTATATGTATACATACATTACGAGGCCGACATAAACGCCCGAACGTTTCAGGCCTCTTAAAACTAGATAAAAAAAAATAAAAATAATGGGGGCTGCGTTACGACAATATTTTTTAGGTTACAGGACCTTTTCAGGATTGGGGAAATCACTTAACATTAAAAATTGACGTAAAGGGGGACAGGTAGGTACACCATATTTATCTTAACTTTGCGACTCACAGTGGGTCGGATTTGCGATATTGCGGACATTGGATTTTTTTCACGACACCTCTCTAAAAAAATGCCAATCGAGAGATCCTATTGTCGTAATTAAATATTGTCATATCACATTTTGCCGTAAATATAATAGTTTAGTAGAAAAAGAATAAAATGTGTATTTTTTGTATGGGATCATACCTTTACTGCCCCATCGTTACAAAGTCGATCCTGTCTTGGTATCGCTGCAGACGTATTGTTAGACCTATCTTCTATAAATTTGCACACTAAACATGCGCCCAAACCTGCCCATTCACCACTTATATTGCACATTTTCTGACGCGTACTTTGTAACAATTGGGCACTAAATTTGTGGTTCCATACAAAAAATACACATTTTATTTTTTCCTACTAAACTATTACATTTATGGCAAAATGTGACATGACAATATTTAATTAGGATAATAGGACCTCTCGATTGGCATTTTTTTTCCAAAAATCCAATGTCCGCAATATTGCAGATCCGACCCACGACGTTTTATTGCAACACCAATTTTTCCGAATAATTAGGAAAATTTTGTCAAAAAAATTCTAAGCCACAGAATGAACCAGCGGACCTCACGAATTTTTCTATGTGCATGCGTCGTATCTTTGTATTTGGTTTTTTCAATGACTTTTTAGTCGTAGCGCCATCTGAAATCTATGTAAGTTTTATCACCCAGTTAGATATCTTTACAGTAACCAGTCCTGGCGAGAGATGTCGCTATTCACGGTATTTTAAATTTTTATTGATAGGATATTCAATTATTTTTTGTGAAATTACTCCACTAGTTTGTTATATTTATTAATAAAAAGATCGACTCTCAGAAAAAATTCCTTCGATCCGGCCGGATTCGAACCGACGTCTTCTACCTTACCGTGCCAGAAGCTATACCAACTAAGCCACGGAACGAACCAGCGGACCTCACAAATTATTCTATGTGCATGTGTTACTAGACAGCCTCATCTGTTTATCAGTTCCTAACTTGTACATTATCCATCTATCATGTACCTGTCATACAAAAGTTAACGTACCTTATGTCCTTGAACATTAGCAGTATAATTAGAAATTTCTTCCACAGCGCGTAGCATATCAGTACACGAGCCGTATTGGCTCTCCGCTGCTGACATTACTGCCTTTGTTATATTCATTGATGCACTAATTACGTCGAGGAGGGCTGAACCTGAAATTAATTACAATAATAACATTCACTTAATTAAAAAGGTACAACACCTTAATCTAGATACAGTAAAGGTGAGACCATGTTATAACATTAGTTGTACACAATTGTTATATACAAACACTAATATTAACCAACTAACTTCTAAGCTTAAATAAGTTATAGGAGTGAGCAGTCCATCGTATGATAGACAAAAAACCATTACCCATATAATAACCAACAATTGTAATAACTACCTTACACACCACATATGGATGCCAAACATGGTCACTTACTAAAAAACATTACAAAAAACTTGAAGTTTGTCAGAATAGTATGGACAGAAATGTGCTTAAAAGATAAAGTCAAACTAACCATAATTAAAAGCAAATCAAAGACTAAAAAAGTTACATATATAATAAAACAGCAATAATGGCGTTGGACAGGACACATTATGAGAGAAAAAATTGATAAGTGGACAAGGGATATTGTGGAATGGTACCCAAGACAAGGAAAAAGAAAAAAGGGGATATCATACTTTTGATGGGAAGACAATTTTAAATATGGGCAACATATATATACGAGGAGCATGAAGACAAACAGTAGAAGATAGGGAGAAATGGAAATATCTCGAAGAGGCCTAGGTCTTAGGACAAGCTGAAGGACAACTAATTTGAGTTATAATAAATAAGTAATATATAGTAAGTATGCATGTCATACAATGTTTCTGTGTTAGATAAGTTAGTACGTAAGTTATCAGCAATGAAGACTATAAGTAAATATAAATAAATAAATAAAAAATAACTACTTTAACCTGTGGACAACACATTGCTGTACCTCCTAAGCCAATAAAGCCCCCAAATTGTTATACGAAACTGATTAACTCCCGAATTAATAATATGGGTTATTATATTAAAAAACGAATCTTACCCAAATCCTTTTCCTCCCTTATATACTGCATATAATTCCTTATAGCTTGAGCAATGAACATCACATCATCCGGATCATAAATAAGAGCATATGGGTATGTATTATCCTTAATCAACATTGTCAGTCTCTCCGTGGCATTGATAGCTGAATATTGTACTAAACTTACGTTCAGGAGGGCAAATTGTTGTAATAGTTTTGTAACATTACTTGTGTATGAACATTCAGTTGTGTTGACCGGTCCCCAGTGTCCTTGAGGATCACAGTAACGGTATGCCATACCTTCTCCAATATGACAAGGTACTACAGCCGTATGATTTAATAACAATTGAGGCCATGAATAAATACCCTTATTATTCTTTGTGTACTCTGTCAAACAATATTCTGTACTGTTAGATATAACCACAACTTTAATAGTATGATTGTGACTAATATTATTCTGCTCCATGTATCTACATACCCAATCGCCCATATGGTGTTCTGTAATATTGGAAAAATGTATCTTTGTCTCGGCAATACCATCTTCTTGCATATCTGTATTTGTAATATTGACATCACAAATTTCTAACATCGGATGATGCCATTTGAGTTCGTATTTAGCAGCAATAGATGCGAACGGAGCATTACAAGATAGTATTAAGGAATCCCCTTCGAAGACAACTTGATTGTGAGATGGTTGCACAATTAAACTGTTTAACGGAAGCACACTCCCACATGCGGATAGATTTAAGTATATCTTCAGTTTTCTTACAAGTCTCGTGACCATGTTTTCGGGTGATGCGCATTTGACGTTGCCGATTTTAACACTGGTGTTTCGCGCCCAATCTCCCAACCAGAGAAGATTACAATCACATATTAGTGGATTGCCTGTTAGGTCCCTGAAAAAAATAAAAGAAAAAATAATCAGTCAATAGATATTATAATTCATAATTGTGCAAATTGTAAAACACTACACACTCAGAGTAAGACTATGCCAGATTTTTCTAGATTTAATAGAATTTCTTTTGTTTTTTAACAAAATACGTCATTACGGACAATGACAGAATCCCTTGAAAAGAAAAATGCTAAGTAAATTGTTCAGTATTAAAAGAAATCCTCTGTCTCATACTTACAAGTGAGTCAATCCCAGCAAATAGTCAAAAGTTCCAGGGGACAGCACTGAGATATTATTCTGGGCCAGAACTAGAATTTTCAGACTCGCAACATCCTTGAACATGTCCTTGTAGATGTGCGTTATTTGGTTGTAAGAGAGGTCTAGCCGTTGCAGAGATGTCATGTTAAAGAATGCATCTGGCTCTATTTCTATTATTTGGTTCCTGCTGAGATCCCTGCAAATAAAAATTACCCGAAATTCATACAAAATAACTAACTAGCCAATCAACACCTCTTTTTTATTTAAATAATCATCTAAGTGCAAAGAACTAAAAAAACCGACCTCAAAAGTTTATGGAATTACATCTATTTGCCAAGTTTTATTAAAATCAGTTACCGAAAAGTGCACAAAACCGAATGCCCTAGCTTGCCACCCTTAGAGATGGAATATTTTCTTCAAATTGAAATGGGACCAATACTGAGGTATCTCTTTCCAACAAAAAAGAGTCATCAAAACCGGTTCATAAATGGAGTTATCAGCCGGAGTTATCGTGTAACATACACACAAAAAGAAAAAAAAAACTATCATTTTGAGAACCTTCTCCTTTTTTTTAAGTCATTTAATAATAGGGGAAGTCACTCACTTATTTTAATGAAGGTTTGACAACCTCGGTTGCCTAACGGTTTTCACTGTGGGTACTGGAAGTGAAATTCCCAGGTATGATTCCAGTGGCAAATTGGTTCTGGTCTGGGTACCAGAAAGTGTCCCAGAATTCCATTGCTCCAGTACTCAGAGTATATATATAGACTAGTTTGAGACCAAGCAATTGGTATAATTGTCTGGCATTTATATATGGCAATATATTATATTAAAAGGTGTCAATAATGCGCACACTCAACATAGCCTCGCACTAGGAAAACCCTGTGTCGCGGCTGCCATGGACACACACATATACAACCACAAATTACACCCAAACCCACAAGAGAAACAAATGTAAGCCATACAAATATTTCTCTCAGCCTGGAAATCGAATCTGGCAGTCTGCGTGGCAGTTCAGCATGGTAACTGTTCAGCCACAGAGGCAGTAAGATGCTTTTATTTACTTATAACATTCATACGAATTTAGTTAATAAATATGCATTATAGAGACAAAATTACAGCTTCCTATTCCAGGCTGTACTAGTACAACAATAAAGACTATATTTATGAGATTAATCATAGAAGTACTTACAATTTCTGTAACTTGGGAAGGTGCAGTTCTCTTGATAACGTAGAAATTGCATTGCCTGACAAATTCCTGTAAACAAAAAACAAGACACATTTAACCTGACTAAGCAACAATGTGGCCAACAAAATATGTCTATTCACTCTAGCCTTGAATACAGACCTAAATTGTACGTTTCGGGAATCATAGATGCGGAATTATGTAGAAGACAACATGTCACAAGCAAAACATTATGAAATACTTCTCATTAATAAACTACAGAATCATACTACAATACATATGTATATGTATCTTGAGATATTTCTACGATCTCAAGAAAGAAACTACAGGTTGTATAGGGATGTAGGTCCAATGTGTAGATGAGATATGCTACATACCAACAGGTGCTCATATTTTCACATTGTTTCTGTTTTCTGGCCTTAGCTTGGTTCTCCTTTAAGACATATCTATCTATGCAACAATGGCCCTCATATAAATAGAAAAGCTTTAAAATACCATTGCATTGCAAAGCTTTTTGACTTGAATACATAATCAGTAGAAATTATTCAAAACCACCTGAGTAAACAGCAAGTACTTACAAGCTAACGACTGCGGCCCGGAGGCTCTCATTACTCAGGTCAATCTCCTTCAGCTCCGTGATTTGCGCCAGGCTACCTCCACATTTTAGCTTCAGTTCACCGACTTCACTCGCGTCTCCTGATTTATTATTTCGACACGAGCATAGTGAAGGACAAAGTCCCAAGACTTCCGGAGCCCAAGCAAACACCCATAAAACCAGCCAATAACGCCTCATTATATGCATTATCTCACACAAAACACCAATAAACCTAATGGCACTAAGCCAAATCGAAAAATTATCACATCTTTACAAATTCTTCACTTTCATCAATGACATATCCGTTTTACAATGCAAGTGAAATTAAATACGAATTGATAATGTTTGTGAGAGCTAAAAGCAGCACATTTTCCCTTGACACAGTTTTACAATTCGGTATATCGTATAAATAAACAATAATTGTAACACAGAGAACACCATCCGACATTTGTAAAAATTGACTGATTGATTTGATTGAACGAACAAGGAGAAGGAAATGATTGATTTTCTAAGGAATTAAAACCCTAACCGACCGACCGAGAAAGAATTTTATTTGTCTATGATCGCGTGATTCGTGGATAGGTGGATTGCTTCATAAAAAGTGACAGCTACTTTAGGCAACATTACGGAGAAAAATTCAAATGTTTATCCGTTGCCGTTTGTTTTGCTCCGTTTGCTTGCCAGTAGTGATCGTTTGCGAGTTTTTAATAAATAATTTTCATGAAAACTAACGTTTACATGTGTAAATAGTGTCACAAAATGAGTTTAGAATTACGATGTTCGGATCCCAATCAGACAAAGCGAGACATTCCCTCGTTTATAGAGCCTAGACCTCCGTTAATTTTAAATCCTTTCATGAGGCCTCGCCCTCAGAAAGGAACAAATTTGATGGAGCTGTTTGATGATTCCGAGAGTGAGGATGCGGATTGGGTGCATGTGTATTTGCGGCTAAAGCCTTGCAGTGTACGGAACAATCTGTACGAAGTGAAAAATGAGCGATGTCTCGTAACTTCAGTGGATACAGCTACAGCTGGCCATGGGCGTCGAACGCAGCACAATATTTCAAAAATGTACACGTTCTCTCATATATTTCGAGCCGAAAGTACACAGAAAGTGAGTAATATTCCTAAAAACAAATTTTATTTGTGTCTTACACCTTCCAGTTCACGTTATATCTACAAAACGATCCACTAATTGCTTAGGCTAAAAATCCTGCAAAGTACGCTACTGCTTCGATACTTACTGAATATTTTAGTAAATTTGTAACTCTACTAGTTACTTGTGAAATAATATATCACTGCAACTGTTATGAATAATAGCATTGATTACCACTAGTATAGCACAACTTGTTCGTCTCGTCCCTGGATTACATGAAAAACTTTATTACTTATATTAATTACTTTTTGTTACATCAAGTAATGAAATACTACGTTTTTATTTATTACAGGAAATCTTTGAACGTGTTGTCAAAGACAATTTAAAAAAACTACCAGAAGGACATAATTTCACACTCCTCACCTACGGAGCATCTGGGTCTGGCAAGACATATACCCTAATGGGTACGGTGTCTGAACCAGGTCTGGTACCACGGTCGTTGGAGTATGTCTTCAGGGTTGTTGATGCTGCTCAACTACCAGCCTTTAAACCGTCAGATGGAGGAGCTGAAAAACTGGGTTTACACCAACAGGACTATGAGTTTCAGGTAAAAAGTAGCCTTAAAGGACACTAGGTGCAAATACAATTTTTGAACACGTTTTGAATGATCCCTTAATAGAATAAGACGAACAAATTGCTTGTTTGTTGGTATAAGACTAATAGTATTGTAGTTAGAAAACATATTTATATAGATTAGTTATATGCTTGTTCAGACTATCTTACGCTATTTCAAAATTTGTCAGCTTGTACCAAGATGTTCCTGAATGTAAAAGAGGATTTAACATTGGCATGCCTGGTGATTGCCACAAATTTAGGGTATAACTGTCAAAAATTGAAATTCATTATCATCAGCCGTCTGCCAGCAGCCTTTCACAAATCGTCACTCCATCTGGCCATAGGGTGTCCTACACTATGTTTTCCGAGCTGAGATCTCCATTCAAGAACTCCCTTCCCCCAATGATTACCGGTTCTCAACAGAAGTGGCTAGCCTACTGTCACTTCAGCTTGCTTATTCTACCAGCGATGTCTACGACCTTTTTCTCTGTTGGATAACCTCGTTTCATATCTTGTTCTTCAGAGAAACTCCAAGCATAGCTCATTCCATAGCTTGCAGTACGACTTTTAGCTAATGGACTAACTGTGTTGTGAGTGTCCACATCCCAGCTCCATATATCATAATACATTACACGTATTGACTAAAAAACCTTTGAAAAGATTTAAATTATCATAATATTATTGGTACAACTGTAGCCCTGATACATATTTTTTAGAAATTTACCTTGAATGTCATGTAGAATGTCAATGTACACAAGCCCTATCTGAAAATGGTTTGAATTTTCTTGATTTACATTTTCTCAGATTTGAATTGGGGCAACTACCTTAAGGTTGAAACTGCATGAATCTATAATCATCGATGTGTACAGGCATATAGGCCTTATTCCACTCTTTTCTTCAAACTACCATGAGTAATGGTGCGATTAGCTGTAATATTTTGCACCATTAGATACAAGTCTTGTGCTACAAGACCTTATAGATACAGTATGTACTTTTTTTAAATATGCTTTTTATGAACTACGCCTTAACGTTGGACAACGGTTTTTGTATTTCCAGTTCGTAAAGAAACTCCGCCAGTTGTCAATACCAACACGTGATAAATATCGCCGCATGAGCGCTCAGCTGCGAAACGACATGACCAGCACGTGGGACCTGTCAAATCGAACGCGTTATTATGTTTGGGTAAGATTTCCAATGTTATAAACCCCTGAAAATAACAGACATAGTGTGTTATGATTTTGCAATATGAGAGCACGTGTGCTTTGTGGCAAAACTTTCTTAGCTAGTTCTGAACCGCGTGAACTTATTCAATAAGCGAGTGCGGTGTCATAGCACCATATAAATGTAGCCCACGATGCAACACTTCAATTGTTTATGGGACGGAGCTATGACAAAAACTTACAAAGAAATATGAGCTTATATTGCGTACCTTCAACTTTAACCGCGCAAGCGTAGCGTTTTTCCTCAACGATCAACAATGGTTAAAAATTTAAGAACGCACGAAGGCGCGCTCTGAATGCCTACATTATGCGCTTATACCGTAAGGAAAAAGCGGCGATAACAGCGTTACTTATTTGTTTATTTAGTTGTGTAGCACACCAAAAATATGTAATTCTCAAAAAGGGTTGCCATTGCACAGTGCAGGTAGTAAACCCGCCAGGGTCGACTCACGCTTTGTTTTTATGACAGACAACATAGAAATGTTACTTTAGAAATACTACACTGACCCGATCGCACCTGGGACCTCAGATATAACGACACCATGAAAATCAGTGTAACCAAACCACGCGACTACGGAGATCGTCATAAGACTATGTACCAAGTAAGTAGTTGTAGGCAAACCCAAAAGTCCAGCATGGTATCCATTTGGCTACGGAGGCAGTGGAATAAGGTGAAATGATTCTTATTAAGAAATGAATGAACGTACTTTTAACTTCCACAATGTACAAGAAAAAACTTACTTATATTGTAACTTAGCTACTGTACTTTTTCCCCCAATGTTAGGTTTTTCTATCCGAGCTGAACCTGCTTGCTACACACCACTACCCTAACTACTCCAGAAAGCAGCTCTGATGTATTCAAGATTGTCAAATGCGAAGATTCAGCACAATCGCAAACATATAAGGCAAAATTTTGTCATTAACACAATTGCTATTAAAGATAATTACTATTACAGAACTTCAGATTTTTAACCTGTATGAATAACATAAATAAAACATTTCTCGTTTTCATTGATTGTTATTGCTGCAGGTATCTTTCATAGAGATCTACAATGAAGCGATATATGACTTGCTGACGAACTGTGACCGCAGCAAGGCGACATCCAAATTGCGCATCCGGGAGGACTCTAGCGGGAATGCCTATGTGAAGGTAAAGACTTTAAAAACTATAATAATAATTTATTTAATAAAAAAAAATTACATTACAAGGTGCATAACAACAAAAAGCGGCAGTTGTACAAGATAAGAAATTTCATTTAAAAGTGATCCCTAACTCCTAAACTAGGATATCCTGTATCTGAGGAGTTAGTGATTCCTCCAACTTTGGGTATTAATTATTGTATGTACTGTACATACATAATTTACTTGCAAGTGTGCGTGCGCGCGCACCTGTGTGTGTTTGTGTGTGTGTGTGTGTGTGTGTGTGTATGTGTGCGTGCGTGCGTGCGTACATGCGTGCGCTTGCGTGTTTTCATATTATTGATACGAAGATCGAACAAACACAATGCAAAATTTGTTCGATCCGGCTGGTCTCTAACCAGCGACTTTTCGCCAAACCGGGGCTATTGCTCTCCCAACTGAGCAACGGAACGAATATTGTGTTATTTAAAACAGAAAATCTCTAGACGAACGGTGGATGGTGAATGCTAAATTTGTCGTTAAAATTGCTACATTACACATTATCTTCAATTCATTTCTTTATTGCATTTACCATAATTTTACACAGATGGAAAAGTCTTATTGCTATGTTATCAGGCCATTATGGACCCTGTAGGGCACTGCAAATTATATTTAGAGAGAGACAGGAGGATTTACTCTGTACAATAATAATTTGAAATTTAGGAATGTTGCGTTCTCTTATCTTGTAAAGATTAAATATTTAAAAAACTGAAACTTTTTTTGTAAATTGTGTAATCCCAAAGAATACGCGACAGGTGAAAGTTTTCCTAGCTCTAGACTTTCGCTAATTCTGATTTAACAACTTTTCCTTCAGGGGGCAACGCAAGCTTTTGTCCGGTCTGGCGAAGAGGCCTACGATGTGATGGTGGCAGGCAAACACAACCTGCAAGTAGCTGCGACCGGCGTACACGCAAACTCTTCTAGATCGCATTGCATCTTCACTATCACTATGTTGACCGAGACTGGTGAGAATGAAAAGAAATATTCAACACAAGCGCAGCTATTTTACACGATCTAACCTACACTGTGTTCGCGGAATAGCAAAGCAGTTTATTTAAATTTTTAACCGACTTGAAAAAAGAGCATTTTCTCAATTCGTGTGTATTTTTTTTATGTATGCTACGCGGTAACTCTGGCATTTGTGAACCGATTTTTGTTTCTTTTTTTTTAAAAAAAGGGTACCTCAGTATTGGTCCCATTTAAGGGTAAGCCCAGACGAGCGTAATGTTGTGAGTTGCGTTTTTTGAGTTGCGTAGTTTACGCTCGACCGGAATTCGGTTGGAGCGTCAGACGAACCTATTATATTCAGTTGCTTTTAAACGTTTATATGGAGTGTTTGTGTCGTAATAGTGTAATGGTTCCATTAAAAATAGTAGGATTTATGAAGCATTAGAAGACGATGTTAGAAAAAGAAAAAGAAGCTGTTGAAGAAAAAGGGCAGTTTCATATATTATATACAAGTTTATGTGAACATCAGACAATTGTATCATATAGTTGTATAAGAACAATTTATATCTTAATTTAAATCGCTTTACCAGACAAAAATTTTGCTAACCTTTAGCTCGAAATCGTATTAAAACGTAACCAAAATTATAATTTATTACATGATTACAACTATAATACTTGCTAAGTGCTAAATAAGCATTAGCGCTTAGCGTACTCAGGCGTGAAATTTAACATCAATAAACCTATCAGCTATTTAGCGTTTCGCACCAAATGTTAAATGCTACAAATAAAAGTTATAATTGTTTCTTTGTGCTCCCCGTTTTCACATACAATGTAGTTCCATCTATGAAATACTCGTATTAACGAAGATAACTCAGGACAAAGAAGGATTTTGTTTGCTAGCTGCGTAAGTAAAGTACGGATAGATTGATAGCAATCGACGCATTGAAATATTGTAAAATTATGTCGCTAGATGGCATTTGGTTTAATTTTCTTAACATACTCTAATCCAATTTATAATTTTAGCACCTTTATTTCTTTCAAATTATAATTGCTATAATAATTTTTTTAATTAAACGTTATAATTTGTGTCATGGATTATATTAACCATCCACTCACAACTCACAAAATTGTTCCACGACTCCAAATATCCCAATGAAATATTGACGGGCGCACCTGTGCCAGAGAGCGGCGTACGCGCAGCGTGCGTGCGCCTGTGCGACCTGGCGGGGTCGGAGCGCGCGCGGCAGACGCGCAACACGGGCGCGCGCATGCAGGAGTCGCGCGCCATCAACTCGTCGCTGCACGTGCTGGAGCGCTGCCTGCACATGCTGCGCCGCAAGCAGCGCCCGGGCGCCGACGCCACGCTCGTGCCCTACAGGTTTGTCTCAATAGTAGTTTACGTGACTTAATTAAAACAAACATCTCACGAGTATTTTAATGCCTAAGTGTGTACAGTTACATACACTGCTTTATCTACACACATTAGAAACTCTCTGTGATGTGTTCAGGAACCGCATGTTACGACTGGCGAAATGGCGGCGTATTAAAACTTTTCTCTCGCATGTCATTCAACCGTAGTTTTTATTTTTATTTCATAGGCAAACTAGAATCGGCCCCAACTCAT
>NW_020653850.1:2584383-2603319 GCF_003589595.1 Hyposmocoma kahamanoa
ATTCCTAAAAATAAACCTGTGTTGGCATATTATGAATTCACTTTGTTCTTCATTATTTGCAGATTGGAGCTAAATACACAAATGCAGGCATAGCACCTGATGAATTCCAACAACCAAACTTAAATCTCAGTTATGATGGTAAACGAGATCGTTGGAATGGATATGACCCTTTGCAGCATAAAGCTATTATTGAAGAGTATCAAAAGGTTGAGGAAGCCAAGAGGGAATTGAGAGCTAAAAAATTAGAACAAGGTATAGATTTAATGCATACATGAAGCTAAGTAATATGCTTTGATATCTTTCCTAATATAAAAATGTTTTTCTTTTATATAATATCATTTTATGGATAAGAGTGAAATTGGTTGTTTTACAGACCCTACAGCGACGGAAGATGATGATAATGCTGATGAAGATGAGGACAAATATGTAGATGAAGTGGACATGCCTGGTACAAAGGTATACCTAATAATTAATAGTACTCGATTACTATCAGTCTTGATTAATTGAAAGTCAAAGCAATGCGAAATGGTTAATTATATTCTTTACTTTTTTATAAAAGACACCACGACAGACAACACGACATCTTATGATGACGTGTTGTTGTTTCATTTGCAGGTGTATAAATTATTATTATCAAAAAAAAAAAATCAAGAAATTTGACAATATTACTTATTATACTACAGGAAAGCTGTACTTGCCCCAAAATATAACTTCGAAAAGTCGGCTTTTCGTTAAAGCTCGAATTGAAGATTCTATTACATAATATAAGAGTAATGGATAATGTATCTGTTTCAAATATACATATATACTTATCGAGATGTAGATGTTTCTGTTGCTACTTGCACCTACTGTCGTTTTTACAAAGAAGGCGATAACGCAATTATCAATCATTAGGACGACATTCACTATTCATGCATTTTTATTGCAAAATTTTGTATTATTTCACAATCTATATATTAAACTGCCTCTGTGGCCGAACGGTTACCATGCCGGACTGCCACGCAGAGGTCCCAGGTTCGATTCCCGGGCCGGGAGAAATGTTTGTATGGCCTACAATTATTTCTCTCGTGAGTTTGGGTGTAATTTGTGGTTGTCTATATGTGTGTCCATGGCACCCGCGACACAGGGTTTACCTAGTTCGGGGCTATGTTGAGTGTGTGCGTTATTTTATTTTAATCTATTAATAAAACTGTTTACAACTATATGGCTATTTCAAGTTTTACGAAAACAATATTTTCTAGTAATCCCACATCTGAATAATTTATATTGGAGATGACGATTAATTGTATTTTCCATTTCTTTACATTATTTTAAATTTACAGGTTGACTCTAAACAACGGATCACTGTGCGTAACTTACGTATCAGAGAAGATACTGCGAAATATCTCAGGAACCTAGATCCGAATTCAGCTTATTACGATCCTAAGACTCGATCTATGAGAGATAATCCTGACCCAGCTGCAGCAGAGTAAGTTGAAAACCGCATGGAAAATTTTTTGACACTTTAATTTTTCTTCTTTAGCCATCATTTAAGGCAGTGATTGTACTCTGAAACAGTAAATACTATGACTGGCTGAGTCAACTGTGATCATGGGCCCTGTAAAGGCGAGACATTTGCCTTGTAAGATTTAAATAGAGGAAGAAAGGGTAAGGAATTGAAAATCCTTTGGGAACGCATTTTAAATGTTATAACTCCATTGAAACAATGAACGATTCTGCCAACCTCAAGTTCAGGAAAGCACATGTTTAACATTCAGAATTAGACAGGTGAATTTTAATGATAGACAACACTGAGAGGAGAATCAACAAGAACAGATGACACAAGCATACGAGAAGTAGTTACAGTAACAATTTATGGCTTCTAATAAATTTGCACAAGACGTACATAAAGGGGGAGTAGGGGATTTTAGGGGTAAGGATATCATATAGAGTAGTGACCTCGGCTCGTTGTAATGTGATCGCTGTCTGACTCTGTCTAATTTAAGATCGTACCCGGCACGGTCTAATGTGAATCGTCCTTTATCTAGATTTTTACATTACAACTGAATAACAAAAACAAAACGTCAAAAGGAATACAAATTTAAAAGATTAACTATATATATAAGAATAACTATATCGAAAAGTATGTGCTGCAGCTGCTCGTGTAGCAATCGTGAAAATCTAAGAATCACAAGAATAATGATTAGTATTGAAGCAAGTTTGCTGTCTAGAAAGTTATAGTATGCAACTATATGAAATGATAATCTTCAGGTCAGAGTACGCGGGTGAGAACTTCGTACGCTTCACCGGAGACACGGTGTCGCAGGCGGCAGCACAGGTGTTCGCGTGGGAGGCGGCCGCCAGAGGGCTGGACGTGCATCTCCTGGCCGAACCCACAAAATTACAGATGCTGCAAAGGCAGTATCAAGAAAAGAAAGATCACTTCAAGACTGAGGTAAGTGTTGCTTATGTCTCAAAAAGCAATGCAGGTCTCATAATACTTGTGACCATCAGGATGGCTGGTTGCCTGTGGCGTCTGGCATTGAGTGTACACACCATAATGAATGTGGAAGCATTTTTTATGGCGCAAAGCCGTGCGCCTGATGGTAAGCGACACGCCTGTCCATAACAGTTGCTGTGCCACTCATAGATTTAAATCGCAAAGTTCTGAGGTGCACTGCCTCTGCACCCATCGCCCTGAGACATAAGTTTAAAAGTCACATGTCCCTGTAATTTCACCAGTACCCTTCTAAACCTACCCTCAGTCAGTCTGATTGGCATGCCTACACTACTGCTTGGTGACAGAAATAGGTAAGGCAATACTTCCCTGAATGGACTCTGTCACAGGGAGCTCTGCTGCTACTACTATAATAGCGCTATAATAACGCTTCTAACGAATTCATATTTTGATACGGCCTTTAATCTCATTTTAGATGAAACAATCAGTACTAGAGAAATACGGAGGAGAAGAACACCTAAAGGTTCCGCCGAAAGAACTTCTGTTGGCCCAAACTGAAGTATTCACGCGGTACAATCGCGACGGCACTCTGGCTTCTGGCCCGGAGAAGCAGCTTGCAAAGTAAGTGCAACTCCAATTCATAAAATGGCTAACTCGAAACTGTAATAATTTAGGTAATGCCTTAAATCAAATTGAAAAGCTGACTGCTTGTGGAATGGAATGGAATGGAATAGAATAAGGAGATAAAAAACTAAACATTTTAATAAATGACATAATGATTATATACGTCATACTTTAAAATTGACTTTCTACTAATTCAAATTAAAGAGAAATAATTTTTTGTAATACTTTTTCGACCCTGGTGTAAAGTCCTATTTTCCGAGATACGACAAGATCGCTTTCCGGCGTCGATCTTCTATACAAATACAATCAATTATCAGTTTCTAGTACAGATGAAAGTTTTAGTTTTGTTACATGATTAATCTTATTGTTGACTTCAGGAGTAAATACGAAGAAGACGTGTTGATAAATAACCACACTTCAGTTTGGGGCTCTTATTGGCGAGATGGTCAATGGGGTTTCAAATGCTGCCACTCATTCATAAAGGTATGCTTACTTATGCTAACCAAAATATATCACCAACCTTTCTGTTCTTCGGTAACTGGGGAGAAATCAAAAAACCCCTAAAAGATGGTATACTATTTATTAAAGAAACTAAACCAAGAAAAATCCATCCTCAGAATACAAGCAACATCAATGCAGTATCCTTCCGAGTATTGCTATGGTAATCTTTTGCGCATAGTAGCCATCATGAAACAGAAACTCATAGACAGGACCTGTCCTTGGGTTTCACATTTAGTCTATTAATTTTTTAAATACGATTCAGTGAAAATTGGTAAATGGAATTAAATAATGTTAAGTTAGGTCCAGAGATAATAACTTTGCTGAACATAATTTGAAATTGTAATGTAAAAAATTCGTAATTATGCGTTTCTCCCAAAGAGCACAGCATTAAACCTTATTTGATTTCATGATAAAATTTTTGGATTTATTTTGTTATTTTCAAACAGTGAACTAATTCTTCATAATGTTACAGATGTCGTATTGCGTGGGCGAAGCCGGCAAATCGGTGATACTGGATATACCAGAACAGGCGGCTGCCTCGTCCAGCAATACTAGAGAAATTGTTGAGAAGAAAGAAAAAGGTAAGAAAATATTTGTAAATGGCAGACGTTAGATCTTTGATTTTAACTGTGTTGCACTTAACTTAAAACTGTATCAGAACCTCAGTGCTTAATCTATTTAGATAAGGCCAAGACAACATTACTAATAAAATTAAAATACCCATACTTCAGAAAAACCGTCAAAGTCCTCAAAATCAGACTCCTCGGATTCCTCCTCATCATCGTCATCGTCGTCATCCAGCTCAGACAGCTCGTCGGAGTCTGAAGAAGACCATCGCACGAAAACGGAAAAGACAAGTAAAAAGAAAAAGAACAAGAAGAAGGCTAAAAAGAAGAAGAAGAAGGAACTTAAGAAAGAAAAGAGAGAAGATGAGAAGTTGAAAAAGGTATTTGTATTGTTCCACCTTGCAAGTTTTCCATTTGGTCCTTTAAATTTTGATCTGGTTGCTGGGGCTCGGCTGTTCTAAGATTTCGGCAAGGCTGCACACGGTTACAAACATTTTCAAGGCACTATATTATATTGTGCACTGTGTTACTACATATAAAGTATATTTATTATGTAACCTCCTACTGCAATCAGGCAAAATTCTCCTACACTAAAGTTTTGGGTGTTGCCTATTGCTGTCTCCCCAGTTGGTTGAAATGATCTAGATTTATAGAATAGAGTATGTCGTGTGTTCCCCATCATCCAACTTAGAAGGAACTTGAATAATAAATATGTACTGTTTACAGGCTTTAGAAATGGAAGTAAGGCAACAGAAGCGTGCAGAGCATCTTATATCTATAGATGAGAGGAAACGACCATACAACAGTATGTACGAAGTAAAGGCGCCTACGGAAGAGGAATTGGAAGCTTATCAAATGAAAAGAAAGCGAGACGAAGACCCTATGGCCCAATTTATGACTAAATAAATTATGTGAAAATATCTGTGTAGTTTGTAAATAATAAATAAATTATGAAATTAAGCGTGCAATTGAGTTGTTTATTCTTGGTCTTGGCGTGTTAATCCTTTGCGTGTAGCGTTTTAGTTGTGTATGGTAATATGGGCGGAAGCGGGATTTAGGTGAATCATCAATAGGCTGAATAGATGAAATCATTACTTCGCTTGTGCAATTTAAAAAAAAAGATAAAATTATTGCTATTTTATAGAATTTCTACCAAATTATAAACTGCGCCATTAATATTTTAATCAAATTTTTTTATTATAAAACAGTGATTGAGACCCAAATTTGAGATAATTAAATCCGTTATGCTCCTTTATTGCTTTTTCACTTATCCTAATGTTATATTTTAAGCACGAAAGCTTACAAAAGAGACCTTAATAATAAATTTCTACTAAAAAGGAGTTTAAAAAAAGTAGAGTGTCCACACACGTTCAATTGTCAAACAAATGTCATTTGATATTTCATTTCCTTTTTGAAGTGGGCCGTCCTTTCATAATTTTTGATTGTTTGATAAATAAAGCAATTGTGATGGCTGAGGATACGACTGCCGACGCGACAAGACGACTAAATGTGAAGAAACAGACGTTGGACGATGCTTACGCCGCGCCGGCTAACTTTCTGGAAATCGACGTGGTGAACCCAGTAACTACGATGGGTGTCGGGAAAAAACGCTACACTGATTACGAAGTTCGTATGAGGGTAAGTGACTTCTCACATCGAGCATCGTGTGCTGCTAATTTGATTAAATGGGGTACAACGTTGTTATTGCGCGCCGAACGATTTTGTGGGCGTATCGATGGTGTCAAGGTGATGCGACCGTACTTCACTGACTGCCGGAGCGGCAATTATAATATAAGATTGTTTCCTGCCCGCAGACCAATCTCCCCGTGTTCAAAGTGAAAGAGTCGAGTGTGAGGCGGCGGTACAGTGATTTCGAATGGCTCCGAAATGAACTTGAAAGGGACAGTAAGGTGAGAAAACCTACATTCGCCTAACACGGGAGATAATTATGACGTATTTTGACGTTATCAATTCTTCAAAACATTTTCAATGATGCACATCAGTAATGAATGACGATAATTTCGCAATATATCTTTGCTTTGTTTACTATGTTTTTTATTGAAGTTTTTCTCGTAATTTTGTTTGGTTCGCAATGGTATATTTTAGTGACAATGTCACCAACAATGTTTTCCTTTCTTGCCCTCTAAACTATGTCCAGTACCACAATTGCTATTGTATTTGGTACAGAATGGAATTTAATCCATTTCAAGTGCTGTCACATATATATCGTTGTAATGTTTTTCAAGAACAGTGGCCAACTTTGTGTGCACACACTTCTCAGCCTCTCATCTCAGTCATCATCTTGATGAATTAGTCAATTTTGAGATATACCACTATTCTAGAAGCCATCGATATCCATTCATTTTCTGGCTGATGGAGATGGAGTAATTCAAACTTATAATTTTTATTGGGAATGAAACCTATTTATTCAGGTCTAAATTGCTTTATTTTTTAAAACCATCCAATGTTTCCAGCTCTTTACAGGTGCCATGGTTAATTAATTTTTTATTTATTTATTTTATCTTTAATTCAAACAGTGGGGTCCACGAATTTTGAAAAATACATATTATTAAAATATTTTACAAAACAGATATTTAAAAAAAAATATGTTTATTATTGAGGCGTAGCCACCTTGAGTGACTATGTCAGCCTCATGGGAGGAATACTGGGTTCCCTACTCAAGGGACATGTTCAAAAACTTGTACAAGTTTAGAGCACCAATACAGTACAGGTTCTTAGATTGATAATAAGGTATTTAAATTAATAACTTTTGTAACTATAGTTCTCAATATGGTGGATTGTATTAATATTAGACATAACTGGTTGATAACTTTACCATCTCAGTTACCTATGACCTTAATGGGACTTGTAAAGGCCTGAAATGTTGGTTCCTTCAAAGTGACAAGTATATATTATTTATACATTATCATTTTTCTTTTTAATTACTTGCTAATGTTAAAAGATGTTTCATTTTTGTGCAACATTGTTTTGTATCTGGTTCGTGAACTACTAAAGTAAAAATCATAACATCATAAGAGACGGAAGTATATTGGGGACATAATGGTGATTTTTGGGTGTGATATTTTGATTACATTGATGTCCAGAGTGCTAATTAGCATTGATGATGAATAATTATCATGATGATTATCATGTAAATTGACTTAATAAATATACCTAGATGATTGTTTTGATATTTCATCCTCAACCCATTTATACGTTCCACTGCTGGGCACGGGTTGAGACCCGTGCGTCTGAAAGGAGTTTCAGATGAGGGTTTAGGCCATAGTCCGCCATGCTGGCCCAATGCGGGTTGGAGACTTCACGCGTTTTTCGAGCGTTGTGAACCTTCTTCAACATGCAGGTTTCAACACTATGTTTTCCTTCACCAAAAAGCTCATGGTGAATTTCAAATTAAAAGGTCAAGGCTTGAAAGGTCAAACCATTAGGCTCCATGGCTTCCTTGTTTGATGTTTTTATTATTGTTTTATATTGTTTTGATATTTGCAAAATTAATTCAAACAACTAAATGCTACCACTAGCAGTGTCGCGCTATGTGTTTGTATCACAGATATATCCAAACGTGTCAAATGTCAGTCTCAAAAACAGTCACAAACCAAATTTTAGTTTTTCCACAGATTTCTATTTTTTGATACTTTTCCCACTGTTTGTCATATTTAGTCAAAAATTAAAAAGACAAAATTGTGAGTCTACATGAATAATTATCAGATATACAGTGTGATTTTTTAACTGGGACACTATGGGGAAATTTTGTGATAACAAACTTGATATAGTAAATTTTTTGATCAGGCATGTGTTGTCCATAAAAATGAATAATATTGACAAAATTTTAATGCTGATCAAGTTAGTTTTTTATAGGGATCATTAAATTGTATCGGTAATAAAAATTTGGGTAGCACAAGTTGGTCAAATTTAATAAAAGGTTTTTCATACAATAGGAAAAGGTAGTGTACTAAATTAATCATAGTCCAAAACACCTAGGCCCATCACAAAGTCCTATCCTAGCTAGAAAGAAAAGTATGTGATATTGAAACATTACTTACACATTCGTGAATAGATAAATAACTGTAATAAGCATTGATCATACATCAATATTGTGTAATAGTTCAAACAAATTGATGGGGCATTATTTTCTATAGAGCTTGCCTTGTGATTTGGGCGCTTAACTCATGGCACTGTCTATCTACACTTATAATAAGTACTGGCTTACAATAAGTATTGACTAACAAATGTTTATATGGTATTTCTATTTATTAATTTAGTATGAAATAATATCGTTATTTTATGCACTAAAATGTATACAGTACGATTAACAATAAAATTTTTGATGCATTATATCAATAACGCCAAATATCTGAATGGATTACGACAGTGAATGGTGGCATGGTATGCTATGGTGTAAAGGGCTAGTATCAGCAACTCGACGACTAGGCGCATACTTTGCGTGTGATGGGTGGAGGTTCTTACTGGTGCCACCGAGCTCCTCTAGGAATCTCCGCATCCTCTCGCGTCTAACCTCGGCACTCCAAGCAATTTCGCCCTGTTTTAAGAACGCTGGAGCATTGTAGTAGAATATGCGCGATCGTTCTGAATAGAGATATTCGTGATACCTAATTGTAAAGGCTTTTATAGAGTGCATAGCTCTTGCCTCTTAAGTTTAAGAAATTTGATAGACTGGCGTTGAGCGTTGGGACTGTTTACCTAGCCTGTCTATACAAATCGCAAAGATTGACCAGGTGGTATTATGAGCGGTGAATGTTGTGGCGGAATCTATGTCCTGGATAATTAGTAGATAGTGTGTTTTATTGTGGATACCAACAATAATATGCTAAATCTAAAGTCTAGCTTTTTAAAGATGTTTGTGAATCTTTGATATACTTTATTAACAAGACATTGGTTTATGTATGTGATTTCTTGGCAACTTGTTTGAAGATATGAGAAGTAAATTTTATTTGGATGGATGCCAGATTGTGAAGTTGAATATACACAGTGGCTTCTAGTCGGATAAACGCAAAACGCATGCAATCGCAGTTCAATGTATCTCTTATGTTGTATCAGTTGGAAAAAACCACTAAATATTGTTTTACTTGAGAGCTGACAAATAATTTTTTTTCCATGTTATGTTGTGCACATATGCCCGTTCTTTTAGTTATAGTGTCCTGTATTTAGGTCTGCAGGAAGAAATTTCTATTAGAAATAGGCAGCACCTTTTGTTTTTAATTTCCCTTGTATTCTTTGTGACTTGTTGTATTTTTCCTGTACAATAAACTATTAAATAAAAAAAATAAATTAAGACCCTCATCGTTTTACACTTTTTTATGACAAGTCAATTTTTCTACCTTACCGAAATTTGACTGGACTAAACTAAAATTAAAACTGTTCCTCTTCCTTATTGATAGTGTTGGGAAATGGAAGGATTAAAAAAATATATATCCGAATATTCTTATATTTTTCCACATTTGACAAGCTCCATCTCCATCTTTCTACGTTAGTTTTGATTATAGTGAAATTAGAACTTTATAAGTTCAGGTTCTGACCCCAGATCGGCCAGTGTACGTGGTTGTCACAGACCGTTTCGTCTCTCGGGTGAGCCACCTCGGGTGCACGTACAATACCCTCCCTGTTTTTCAGATAGGTACTGGAGCCGTAGGTATGCTCACTTCCAGTTGCGCATTGTACAACTAGCGGTTGTCGAGGGGACAACATTATCTTATCGGATATTATGGATAGGTCCATTAAATGTTTTCAAAATCGATTTCATACTTTACAGATAGTAGTGCCACCTCTGCCAGGCAAAGCCTTAAAGAGACAGCTTCCTTTCCGTGGAGACGATGGCATTTTTGAGGAAGAATTCATTGAGGACCGTAGGAAAGGTAATTCTTTACAATTCTTTGTATATTTTTAATTTTAAACTTATCTAGTGTTGGTCCTTGAACAGATATGAAGTTGCATGTATTCAGTTTGAACTCTAATCTTACCCTATTGAAGCCCATTTAGAAGTTCGCGCTTCAAAGTTTTCAGATGGGACCTGGTGACCTGGACCAATTACTTATAAATAAAACTGATTAATTTACGACTTTGTTGGCCCAGCAGTTAGCACTATGGGTGGTTGATGCGGAGATCCATTTGTTATGTGTCTAGGTATTCTGGGCATTGCTCCATAATTTTGTTACTCTGGTACTCATAGTATAAGGATATAGATAACTGCCTCTGTGGCCGAACGGTTAACATTTGCCACGCAGAGGTCCCAGGTTCGATTCCCGGGCCGGGAGAAATATTTGTATGGCCTACATTTATTTCTCTCGTGAGTTTGGGTGTAATATGTGGTTGTCTACCTATGTGTGTGTCCATCCCACCCGCGATACAGGGTTTCCCTAATGCGGGGCTATGAGTGTGTTGAACATTTTTATGTAAAGACTATATATTTAGAATGTTTTTACGACGTTGATATGAATTGTAACAAAATATTTTGTGGCATAAAGAAGCCTAGCCACGCGGCTGTAGGTGGACTGTATTTAAGGGGCTAGTAATTTTTTGCCTGTGCTATCCTGGTTAAAATGATATAGAAGTACTCACGAGTTCCTCCCTTCACTACGACAGGTGCGAGTGTGAGTCTTCAACGGGGTAGATGGCACAGTCTTGTTCGTTTGTATTATAATAATCAGCCGCAGAAATATAAAAGATAAAAACGAAAAGGAACAATTAAAACATTTCAAGCAAGTTGGGCTTTTTCAGCGACCCTGACTGCTAACGTCAACACCGACGATACCACGCAGCCAGTTAGTTTCGTTTCATTCAGTACGCGGGGCATTCAATGTCATTGTAGATTTAATAACACAGACAAAATACAGAACACATTTTCACTGTTAAAATTGACAGAAATAAATACGGCCAGATCGGTACATAGGATATCGTACTTGATCTCGTCCATTATCCTTTGTTGGTCAGTTAAAGGCAGTTTCCCTAATAGGTTCTTGTCCTGCAATACAGTAATTGATGTTATCAAATAATTATTATTACACTTAGAAAAAATTCCTTCGATCCGGTCGGATTCGAAACGACGTCTTCTAGCAAACCGTATCAAACGCTATGCTAACTAAGCCGCGGAACGAACCAGCGGACCTCGAGAATTTTTCTATGCGCTTGTTGTCGTTGTGTTGTGAAATTGTTTCTAAGTGTCCGATATTTGTATTAATAATTATAACAAACCAGTGGAGTAATTTCACAAAAAATAATTGAATATCAATTTTCAAATTCTCGCTTAAGTTGTAGCAGTTGTAATTTAGCAGTAGATATTTAGTGTGAAATGTGAGAAAGGGAAGTACTGCTACCTTACCTATTTGTTACCACCAAACAGTAAAGTGAGCAATACTGTGTTCCCGTTTTGGAGGGTTAAGGGTGCTGGTGAAATTACAGGCACACGGGACATTTCGACTCATGTCTGGGTGACGGCCGCAGTACCAGTACTCCTCATTCTTTGAGATTTAAAGCTCTGAATGTCATTGCAGGCATGTCGTTTATCCCGCATCATAAAAATAATAATAATTTTATATCATTTTTAGGTTTGGAAGTATTCATAAACAAGATAGCAGGCCACCCCCTGGCCCAAAACGAGAGGTGCCTTCATATGTTTCTGCAAGAGCCCACAATCGACAAGAACTACGTGCCAGGCAAGATACGGAACCCATAATAAACTGAGTTGAGCTACGAACATTGAGACAATTCTTCTTTCGTGAACCCAAGAGCCTATGCACACACCGTACAAGCGCGTGATTTGTAGAGATAATTTAGTTTTGTTTGTTAATTTCAGTAAATTTTTGAAATGAAGCAACTATATGAAATTCTAAGTGTAAACTCCAGTGGAGTATATAAACTTCTTGCTTGCAATCATTAACTTACAATTATATGGACGTCGGGTCCACGCTAAAAAGTGTCCGAACTTATAGGGCGTTAAAATCGTATACAGAGCGTCATTCACGCTTTAGTCTTCGTTTGTTCGACTGACAGCGAAGCAAGCAAAATTAGATAACTTAAATTCAACGTTTTAGATTTGTCATATTCCTTGACATGTCACTACGTTTAAATAGGTTGACTTGGGACATTTTTTTCGTGGTTTTTGTATTAGACCCGTCGTCCATTTATTTGTAAGTCAATGCTTGCAATGCTATGTTTGCGCGCGTTTCAATCGATTCACTATAGCGCGTCTGCGTGTGCATAGGCTCTTAGTTTGCCTTTGTATTTCATAATTAACACGGACTACTCCATCTTTTGATTGCCTCTCCCGATCAGAAACTGCATCTCTTTCGAGTCGAGGCGCATTATTGTGATTCACAACTGACCGATCGGAAACTTTTGACATTTCACAACAATAGTTGAGTTAACTCACAAATTATGGTAGGAATCAGGTTCATCTTCTCGCTCGGAAACCCATCTGATTTCGAGACTCGGATGGGCTGTCCGATCGGTTCGATTGCAATTTGAATTAAAATCAGCCTGCTGGTTTCCATGGGGAAATGTTTTGCGTTTTTCAAAAGAATTGTTTATAAAATGTTTTGTTATCTTCAATGGGATAACCAGCTGAAGTATAGTCTTTTTTTATAATAATACTCTGTGCTCTTTAGTTCATTAAACATATGTACATAAAAATATTTTTTAATCAGTTTGAAGGATTGTCTCAATGTCGTTTTAACTGATTGTTATTGCTGTTGTGAGTGAACAATTTTACACAACCAAACCGTTTGATTAAAAAAAAAGAAGAATCGCAACATGCAATAATCTCAGGACATCCCAAATAGATATTATTGAACATCATAGCACTGCATTCCACAAAAAAAAACTATATTTTTTAAAAAATATTGGAAAGTAAACCTCATTTTATTTTAAGATAATAACCGTAGCCAAAAAACGGTCCGGTGCGTAAAATTCTGTATTCTTGTATTGGAATTAAATTTGAACAAAATTCGTTATACAATAAGGTAATAAAATAAATTTATTGTTTAAAAGCAATATTATTATTGGAATTGTTGTATTATAATCTATTTCTTGTGTTTTTCTTTGTAATGTTTTTAGAAATCTACGATTTGGAATGATTTTAGTCAAAATCAGAAATATTTTTTCATTGTAACATTTTGAGTAAGGGTTGAAACACACTGATCAATGATTTTCGGCATTTTGCCTTTACGTTTTTACCAAGATCTCGTAAAAAATAAACACGCAAAAAATGCCAAATGCCTTCGATAAATGTGGTTCAATCCCTAACACAGCATATCTTTTCAATCTCATTTAATGTATTTATTTTGATAAATTTTGTATTTATTCAGATTTAGATGTAAAATCGTATTGGCGGTACAATTTATTAGGAAATTGTGCTTTGCGAATGCAAAATTAAAGATAATCTGATAATAGATTAATAATTAGTTATAGAAGATGTGTTTCTTCGTACTCGGGGTAAAATTGGCAATATTGAAAGTCCATAGATAGACAAATTGAATTTTGCGCTATGAGGCATTGACAAGGATTTTAGACTGAGATGAAATTGCGCTTCTAAAAAAGCTCTATTTGGTGCATAAATTTTACTCGTGAATATTTTTACCTGTCCTGTTCATCAGAGCTTTCATTGGCCACTTGGTTAGTTATATTGTTGGCCACGTGAAAATCCTTGTCAAATCAGGTCAAAGCTATTGAAAACTTTTCAGACTTCAGTCACTTTTCAAATAAATGAAAGAGAGGTGTGACGAGTTTTCCACTAGATCTGATCGACCACATTATTGAGCGCACGTTGGGGTTACAGTAATACAGTAAACCAACATGACATTAGTTTCAACATCATTATGGTGAACACACACTTGTCAGTAATTTTCACTGTCGGAAGGCTTGGAACGTATTCGACTTAAGATGCTGTTAACATCATTAGCAACATTGTAAATGCCCTGGTAATATAACATAGTAATTAACAAAATGTAAATGTCTTTATTAACCCCAAAACAGCTCATTTCTACAATCTCATTTTATGTGTAGTCTGATGACGTCATCGGCGCGTGGTGACAAGTGGGCGTTCACCTTAAAAGCCTTTGGTATACAAAAATTGGTGGTAATAAATTTTAACTTTATTTTCACTAGAATTAAAATGTTGTCATCACTAGGTGATATGTGACTGTTTAGTTATACAGATGTATAATTTAACGTAAATATTTGTTACAGTTAACATTTGAATACATTGTATTATGTCGATCATAATAGGGTAATGAAATAAATTTGCTATCATGTCACTTGCTGTTGTTTTAATTGTGATTCTTTTTAGATTTCTTTTTGAGAGAATTACAAACATCCGTTCGTTATATTTTCTTCAAGCAGAGAATGGCGAAATTAAGAACCTGTCTTTTTTTAAACTAATAAACGCTCATATAAAACGACGTGTCGAGATCCTGTTCTACTACTCAAGGTACTGTTCCCTAATGGATTCCTCAATAGAAATAGAGGCTTCTTTCCGATTATCTAGCATCGCGTCAATTTTCCTAACATCGTCACCGTTGGCATGAATAATTCGCACTAGATACCAAATACTGTTGTAACTCGAAAGTGATGAATTGAGAAAATAAGATCCCAAAATTTTCATTCAAAAAAGTCCGTTATTTTATTTCTTATTGCGAATAATAGGATTATTTTTATTTATGTATCATATTTAGTTATCCACTTATGGGAATATGTATTTTTTTGTTCCATTCAGTAATTATTTAATTTTCTAATCGTGTCTTCTCAATTCCGCTATTTTGAGTAGGAACGTTCATATGAACCACTAGCTTCATATACCAGAATGTTTAATCGAAACTAAAAGATGATTGAAGTTATCCTTTTTTCAAATTAAACGTTTACTGGTATATGTGACCAGTGGTTCATATGAACGTTTAATCGAAATTAAAAGGTGATTGAAGTCATTCTTTTTTCAAATTAAACGTTAACTGGTATATGTGGCTAGTTGTTCAAATGAACGTTTAATCGAAATCAAAAGATTGAAGTCATTCTTTTTTCAAATGAAACGTTCTGGTATATGTGGCCAGTGATTCGTAAGAACGTTTAATCGAAGATAAAAGATGATTGAAGTCATTCTTTTTTCAAATTAAACCTTCTGGTATATGTGACCAGTGGTACGTATGAACGTTTAATCGAAATTAAAAGATGATTGAAGTCATTATTTCTTCAAATTAAACGTTCTTGTATATGTGGCCAGTGTTTCATATGAACATTGTTATCATTGTTGGTAGGTCAATGATCATGATTTAACTTTTTTGGCGTTCCTCTAAATATGTCTATGGCTTTTTTTTGTTGTTTGATTGAAATTTAATGTTTAATTCGTCAAAACATCAAGTTCTTTGTAAGGGAGTATGATACAAATATCATAGAATTTTTCAGATCCTAGTTAGTGGCTCTCACTTAATATGCATTAGTAGACACAGAAAGTAGCTGATAGATCAGCTGTTTTCATGTGGACCACGAGGAAGACTTGCTTTGCATGGTACCACTGCTTTCTGTAGTAATGACAGTATACTTCCTGTAGGTTCAAACGAGTGGGAATTGGAAGCTGTGGCTCTTGGTTCTTTCCACAGAACTACACTAAATGCTAAACTTAATGCAGTTAGTAATTGCATGTTGCACGAACGCAGTATTTTTCTCACAGTTATTAGTATATATACGATCTGAACCGTGAAACCAAAAATCTCAATCGAATGCAAGTGGTCAATTCTGTTGTGATGCATTACAAGGTCACACTTTTTAAATTAAGAAAACGGACCACGGACTGAATCGAAACATGACGAGGAAAAATTCGACTTATGCGTGAGTTATCCGGTATTATTATGGATATCTATTTTACATTCTCGTGTCTTCCATGGCTTAAAACATAAAATTTGAATTTTAAATCAAATCAAACGGGAAAGACAGTATTCCCCCGCAGTGGCGCAGTCGGCCGGGGTCCAAATTCAAGAACCGGCGAACAATACGTGCCGCATTGAGCAGGACGGCCTTTTGCACTTCGGCAGCTGCTAGCGAGGCCTGGCTGACTGAAATTAACCCGTTTGCGGACAAAACAATCGGGATCATTTATTATTATTTATCTATTTTAGACTCGCCTCTCCCATGGCCTAATATATAAATTGTGAATTATTAGGGTGGCTTGCACTGTGACCATCAACTGATCTATTGTGATGACTAATGAGTTATCCGTTAGTTTAGATAATATTTCTAAGTCTCACGGAATTCATTGAAAGTGCACATAACAATAATTGTAACCATTTTCCATCCCAGAATTCCTAACGCGAGTAGACAAGCTCGTTATTTTGCACTGGCACAAACACTGAAATGCTAAGTCAAAACAAAAAGGGGAACCTGAAGATATTAATTTTTATTGAATATCATGATTGACATTAATTTTATTTTGTAAAATTACTCCACTAGTTTGTTATACAAAGAAAAATTCACAGGCCACTGTGGCCCCACTCCTGCCACTTGGCTCCAATGGCCCTGGCTTGGTCTGTACCAACACAACAGACGTAAGTTCGACTCCTGTAAGTTCGAAGGAATATTTCTTTCTATTCATAATTAAAACTGAAAATAATTCGAATATTCACCATGAACTAATCGACATAATTGCTTGCTTTTCAAGAATAGTGGCCCCAAACCAATAATGGGCCCAAAACTCAAATCCATATTTTTACTTGTTACCACAAATCGGAAGAGGCAAAGAATATTTACGTAAATCCATAGAATTACACAAAGTGGAATGACGTATAGTCATTCTTGATGATTAAGAATCATGATTTCATTCACTCGTTCATTTGTGTAAGCTTTAGATTAAACTAGCATTTCTCATTTTAAGTTAATATTTGTGTTTTGTTTTGAGATATAAATGCCTTAAACCCATTGACCTACCAACAAACAAATCTCTGTTTAAACCATAAGTTATCAATAAATTATTAAAACGAAAAGAGTAAATTAACATAATATATTTATAAATTTACATAATGTGTAATTCGATTGTACTGAATAATTTAATATAGTATCTAAGTAGGTATCTACCTATAATTCATAATTTATAGGAACGCTAAAAACAGGTTGAATTATTATGATAGGCATCGAGCATATAACCAGAAATAGAGACGAAATAAGGACCCTGTGTTCCTGATAATACATTAGCGATACAGCTCGTTGGCCTATCGGAGCGCAGTTGTCGCCTGTTGTCATTTGACAGAATAGTTTTCAAACAAATTAAATGACATTTCGTCTCTATTTCTGGTTATAATACTCGATGACCTGTGGCCATTTAACTAGTTTAATTTGAAAAAAAGGAATAAATTATTTAAATCGTCTTTTGGTTTTGATTTAATTTCGATGGTATAATTAATTGTGTGGCCAAATGTTTTATATGACCGTTATTATCATAATTCAACCTTATTTTAGTATTATTTAAATATGTCCATAAGTATATTTTGTATCAAATAAGATGAATTCTCCTGTTCTTTTCTTATTTGTTTAAAAGAAACAGACTCACAAAGTCAGCAGTAATATTTTAATAATTACGTACAAATTAAAATTAATGTAAACGAAAAGTAATATTTAAAGCTAAGTAAAATCACAGTTTGACATTTTCATATCGCGGTGTCGACTTGAGCCGGTCAGAAAAATGTTTTAAATATCCATGCAATAAGAGTGAAAAAGACGACATTAATTTCGGTACACAACCCGCCTACGTGAAATACACGTCTTTCTCGCTCTGATTACGTCAAAGAAGCAGTAGTGTGCGTTCCGGTTTAGAAGGGTACGGGGGCTGGTGAAATCACAGGCACATGGGACTTGTCAACCTATGTCTCAGGCTGTCGGGCGCACCGGCAATGCCCTTCAAATCTGTCTTAATCAGTGCCGGCTTTATCTATGGCTCTGGGCGTGCGGCGCACACGGACTCATGGTCTAGGGGGTGCCAAACGCCGCTTGTGCGACGTCTCCGAAGAGCCCGCGTCGTTCGCGACACAAACGAAGTAAACGGACTATTGCTTCCCAACATTATTTATAATTGCATCATTTGCACTAGATTTTCCGATCACTGGGAAAAATATAACTGTAAGTATTCCATTTTGATCGCGTGCCTTCTAGAGGATGCCAGGGTAGGTATTGATTGCACCTGAGCCAGGGCTCCGCCACTCGCTCGAGGTTACGCAATCTGAGTGTATCGCTGACAGTGCAAGCGCTTAGACAAGTCTTTCATTTACATTATAATCCTTGTACAAGCCCAGCATTTGGTTCCGCACGACTGCACACGGTGGGCAACGTTTATTCACCTCTCTGAGCGCGTGCTTAGGTTTCTTTTTTCTCGTATTGAACGGCTGGTGTCATTAATCACATTTAGTAGGCTATTATAGCGTAGGTATTTACGATTTTGTAATAGAATGATGTATCTGGTTCGTAGTAACTATTAAGTAATCTGTGCCCGGGCGACGCGACTCAGTAGGTACAAAGTTGCGTTTTTACTTGATAGAATTGTCCCTTGCTTGTGCTGTTGATAAAAGCACAAGCAAAGGGTGATGCATTTGTAATATAATGATGTTTTCAAACAGATTGATCAGATCGTGATTTATTATTAGGCTTGCGTCCAATGGTCGCTAGCGATTCTTCCTGGCGCCACAAACGTTGGCCACGAATCTCGATTTCTTCATGCCACGCTTCTTGAGTTTTTCTGTCAATAATAAATACGTTTCAGAACTGGTATGTCGGTATCGTTTTATTTTACACATTAAGCAATTT